>NC_141078.1:20546400-20761400 GCF_041138505.1 Cibotium barometz
AAATAAAGTTTAATTATTGTTTGTCAACAATCTATTTGACCATGCATATGTGTACATGGACAACTACATACCACAAATAGGCTTGGTGTGAGCCTTGAATAGACCAATTGGATTATTCCCAATATAGGGAATGGGATTATGCATATGGACAAGAAAAGAGATGTTTCAATCTACAAAGGTATGAAAGATCGGGTCGTATATTACTCAATGCTTAGAGCCTTAGACATTCGTGATATTTTCTTTTCAAATAATGTTGGCTTTAGATACTATAGAGATGGCAATGGTGTCGCGAGATGAGTGATGAACAAGGAAAAGACAGTAAAAACGACCTACCTGGGAGCCAAAACAATCACATATCTCCTTGGATATTGATGGATGATGAGGAGGATCCAAAGGAGCACTTCTCCCATAGATACACAGTAACACGTCCCTGTGGAAAAATATTCAATTGAAAAATCCAACCTTAAATGCTAAAGGTTTTGTGCGACTTTCATCTTCTTGCAAAGGCTTTTTTGATGTAGCATCTTTTGTCTACTGATCTTCAATACGAGGGTGCTTGCTAAAGGAGTCACCGTGCGAACGAATGAACAAAGGACAAAATAGCTGTGCGCACGCTTACATTTCACACACAGCCAAAGCACAAATTGAGTCACGACGCAAACCAATGAATAGAGGAAAAAACAGTTGGGCGAGCACTTGCATTTTACACACAGTCAAAGCATGTGTAGGGTCTACCTCCAACTTGGAGTGCCATGTTGTGTCGCCGCTTTTGCATGCCATGGGTATCCAACTCTGGCTACCTATAGGGATGGACAAGCTACTCCATAGCCAATGGGAGCCCTTGCTCCAACCTACAATAAAACATTCCCGTGTACCTGCAAATTCTCATGTACCTTTATATCCTTCATCTTGGCTATTGAAATGTGTGGTGCCATTGAGGACAAAGTATAAGTAGTGGACCAAGATCAATAGCATGCAACCACATCACACTTGGACATTATCACACATGAGCATATTTGTAAGAGGTGTACTCTAAAAGGGTCATTTCCAAGCAATGAACATAAGCAGAGCTCTATGAGTACAAGTTTCCATCTTGTAACCTAATTATGCTTGAGTCAAGCTTGATTAATTCATTAGGAGTTTCATGATGTTGTTAATTATGCTACATCCACCATAAGATTAGTATTTCTTAATCATATGATTAGGATTGAGCACACCATAGCTATGCATGCTTGAGGCCTCATTCATATCCATGGTATAAAGCCACTCCTCTTCTCATGAACTTCTCCATTAGGTTAGCCTCAGCCCACATTAATCCTTTCCACCAGTAATCTCATGTTTATTAAACCAATTCTCAATTTTTCCAGCATCTTATCCATAGCTCCCACTTGTGGACAAAATTTTCATAGCTTGATTCTCCACATCCTCTTCACTATTGATCAATTCCTCTTAGATATATCTTGGACTCGGTTATCAAGTACTTTGGCATACTACATGACCCGGGAGACGTGGATGTGCACAGGCACTACAAACAAGCACAAATCCACCAAATTTGGGTGACTTTGAGCTATTTCTTTCCCTTGGGACATTGATTCTCATCAAGGGTTCTTCTAAGGCTATCAACAAAGCCCCATCAAAAGCTTTTGCATTTGCTCAATTTTGACCTCCAAAGTTTGATGTTGTTTATCACTATTTTTAGCTCTAATCACTATAATTAAGAGGATAATGAAAAAAAATTGGCCTAATTAAATGTTAAAATTGAATTCCTTAGGTTCTATTATCCTTGTTTGAGTGTCAAATCTCTCATTTGGCATTTGGGTCATTAACGGGAAGCCTTTTGAGCATATTCAGTTTTACCACTAATTTGTAAGCAATTAGACACTACCAAGAGTCAAACTCTAGTAAGACCTTTGCAATGGTGTCAAGCACTATCACAAATGTTGAGAAGTTCAATGGGGAAGGGTTCCACACCTTACAGAGATGAAGTACCCTCTAAAGCATAAGAAATTGTGAAAAATCATTAAGAAAAATGTGCCGGATGAACCAATTGAAGGGTGGGTTGAAAAAGATAAGCAATCAATGTCACTTATTGGTTTACACCTAGTTGTATTCATCACATCAACTCTAAGGAACACGCTGCAAAGGATGCATGGGATACATTGAAGCTCGTGTTTGGAGCTAAGGCAAAGAACCAGGAAATTCACTTAAAGCTTGAATTCTATGGTCTACAAATGAACTTTAACGAGTCTTTGGCTCAATTTGTTAGTAAAATGAAAGCATCATGACCCAGATAGATGGAATAGATGCTAAGATTAGAGATAAATATGCACCTGCAATACTCATAAAAAGCATGCCAGAGGAATATGGTGCACTTGTAACCACTCTAAAGAATCTACTTGAACCAACATTTGAGAATTATACTTGAAGAAGAGAAGCAGTTAAAGAATGCCATACAAAGTACATCAAGGAAACAAGCTTTGACATCTTGTGTTACCACACTTAACCACCTTGAGTAGCATGTTGTACTAAGGGGAAGTGATGGATCTTTTGTAATACACATTCAACCACCTTGTAGTATCCTATACATCATGGCACCAAGGGGGGGTGTTTAAATTTGTGGCGCCATTGTGGGAAAGGTATGAGTAGAGGACCAGGATCAAGAGCATGCAACCACATCACACTTGGACATTATCCCACATGAGCATATTTGTAAGAGGTTTACCCTCCTCTTATAAAAAGGGTTATTTCCAAGCAATGAACGCAAGCAGCTTGCAAGCCTCTCTATGAGTAGAAGTTTCCATCTTATAACCTGATTGTGCGTGACTCAAGCTTGGTTGTCATTAGGAGTTTTGCTATGTTGCTAATTAGTCCTCCCAACCCACCATAAGATTAGTATTTCTTAATCACATGATTAGGATTGAGCACACCATAGCTATGTATGCTTGAGGATTCATGTCCAATATTTTGACACTGGCTTGCGCACCTGTGGTCCTGGTTTGTTGGAGTGTGATCCGCCTTCTATCAGCTGCTGCAACCCCCCTAATACAAGTACCTTCTTTGAGCCTGATGTAGTTTCCAACATGCTTTGTTGTTGTTGGATCTTGTCGACTTCCTTATGCATATTAATGCACCGATTAATGTTTTGTACTCCTGCATGTCAAAGTCCAGATGAAGTATTCCCATGCATGTTACTATTTGGTTCCTAGATTTTGGTTTGTGGAGGTAACAAGAATCTCACGGGCTACTACAACACCATGAACTGAGCATGACCTCTAACAATTTATATTTGTTGGGCAGATCTCTCTCTCTCTCTCTCTCTCTCTCTCTCTCTCTCTCTCTCAGTAGGTTACATTGAAATTGTAAAATTGGGTTTCTTTTCATGTTCATAAAGGAACATGCTGTTGAAGTTTCTATAAAGAAATACGTTCTTATAAACTAATTTTAATGACTTGTTAATGCTTGAAGTAGTCTCTGAAACCCAACCACTTCATAGCATAACAACAAATAAACAACGTGATTACAAGTTGTCACTAATAGTGGCCTCTATTAGCTATATAGAACAGACACCTCAAATAACATCGGTGCCTACAAAGATACATGAAAAAGTACATCTTTGTGTTGAAAACTAGCTAGTTGTCTAGGTAGGTTCAAAACATTCATTCCTCCCAACATAAATCAAGCAAAGTCCATATGTATTGACACCACTCCTATAGTTTTTGAAATCCTTAGGGCATGGATTCTGTAATGTCAATGTTGTGAAGTGATAGATGCATCTGCCTTCCCTACATTCAACCTACCATCATAAACATACAAATTAGCTCTGAATTACACTCTGATTTTCTTCACTGGAGTCTAGAAACTTCTTGTGGAACGGAATGGTTGGCAACCGTTGTCTGAACGATTTGTTGAGACCATGTTCTCTCTCTCTCTCTCTCTCTCTCTCTCTCTCTCTCTCTCTCTCTCTCTCTCCAGGTTGTATTGCAATTGTAAAATTGGTTTTTCATGTCCATAAAGAAATGCATTCTAATGAACTAATTTTATTGACGTGCTTATATAATTTACAACATACAAGATGGACTCCGAAGAACTTCATGACACTAATTGCTACACACAATACTCACCCCATTCCCATAGCCAACATTCTATGTAGGCACGTAGGAGTCTCAAATTCCAAACTATTGCAATGCCAAGTACCGTGTCTTCTCACCATGGACATTCATTCCATGTGCGTCCTCCCATCCAATCACTCACTTTCACAGCATGTTAACTGGACTGAGAATGGGATCTCCTTTCTCATTTAGGTCATATACCGAAGAGAGAAAGGCAATATAAAGAAGACGAAAAAGGGTGCTACCAATAGCGCTTGTGTGGATGAGCAGACAACTAGGGAAAGAGCCGTGGGTGGCACAACTCATCCACATTTGTGGATCCATGGTGGTTGATGAATTTGGGAAAACTCTGAAAAGCAAGGAGTGGACCTTTGGTCAAAAGTTGCAACACAACTTGCTTCGCTTTTCCTAGAATGTGATAAAGACAGTGAAAGTTGTCGCAAAGGGATGGGGCCGTCTGTACACCTCTGAGTACAAGAAGGATAAGGCACACAATTCAATTTCAAGAGATGATCAAAAGGTCACTTGCCAATGGTTTGACACTGTGGACGAGCATATGCATGGTTGTGTGAATGTCATAAGCTACAACCATGCTCCTGCAAAAATAGGAGGGAGTGGTGTGGGTTGAGGCAGTGGAGTTTCTAATGTGGAAGATGCCGCTGAATCATAGGATCGCAAAAGAGGCAGTCTTGAATGAGGTGTCTGCCCAAGGTCCTCGCAAGGACAAGAACATTGAGGAGAGCCTTCTGGACATGGTGAGCACATAAAAAATGATGGCAATCCATCGAAAGGAGTCAGATGTAGACCGCAAGGCTCTAGAAACTCAAAAACTTGTGATGTTGGGAAACCTTACAACGGCCTTGACTGGTCTTATGGATGTCTTGAAGAGTTTTCAGAAGCCTTGAGTTGCAAGGAAGCTATGTTATTGTACTTTCATGTAGTGATTAACATGCCATTTGCTTGTTGTACTTCATTTTGGTCCTGCGCTTGAAGCTTGTCATTCAATATGAAGGTGTTAAGTTTTACCTCATTTGTCTCACACTTGTTACATATGTTGATCATACTTTTCTAATAATGGGTAGCCTTTAACATGTAAAGCCTCAATCTGATGTCATTCCATTCATTGGGTTCAAGTGATGAAAGAATCAATGCTCATTGTGTTTGGCACTATTGCAATTCTCATAGCCATGATTACTAAGATAGAATTAAGTGAGTGGTGCTATGATGCGAGTGAGGCAATCACACATTGGATGACATTTTTTAGTCAGTGCATGGCTCGTGCAATATTGGCATGCAAAGCCCGGATTGCTCGTCGTCGATGCCACGAGCGTAGGTCCTATTGGGGGCTTACTGTAGACCATAGGGATTCATGGAGAGATACTTGCTTGGTAGTTATTAAGATGGGATGTTCAAAAAGAGGATGAGATTGAGCAAAGATACCTACCACCTCTTGTGTGCAAGGCTAGCTCCATTCTAGCAAAGCTGTGCAGACACCAACTGCAAAAAAGCCATCGCTGTGGAGAAGCGTGTTTGTGTGGCATTGCACTGTCTAGCCACTAGCTCTAACTTACAAGTGGTTCTCTACATCCTCTGCACAAAAAAAAAGTGAGAGCTTTCTATGAGGCTATGGAGAATTGTGGCTTGCACAACTTAAACATAAAGTGGCCATCTCCTGAAAGGATGCTACCTTGGCGCAGAGGGATTCGAGGCTATATGTGGCATTCCGTATGTTATCGGTGATGTGGATGGTAGTCATGTGCCTATCATTGCTTTGCATGTGCATTCGAAAGACTAATTCAACAAGAAAGGTTTGATCAGCCACATGATCCCTATACAAGTTCACATTATTGTGTTCACTAATTAATCAAGCCCTATCGGGCTTGATTAATTAATGAACATGTGGCTAGCCTAAATATGTGGTCATGCACACTATACGAGCAAGGTGATGTGAAAAATAAAGTTTAATTATTGTTTGTCAACAATCTATTTGACCATGCATATGTGTACATGGACAACTACATACCACAAATAGGCTTGGTGTGAGCCTTGAATAGACCAATTGGATTATTCCCAATATACGGAATGGGATTATGCATATGGACAAGAAAAGAGATGTTTCAATCTACAAAGGTATGAAAGATCGGGTCGTATATTACTCAATGCTTAGAGCCTTAGACATTCGTGATATTTTCTTTTCAAATAATGTTGGCTTTAGATACTATAGAGATGGCAATGGTGTCGCGAGATGAGTGATGAACAAGGAAAAGACAGTAAAAACGACCTACCTGGGAGCCAAAACAATCACATATCTCCTTGGATATTGATGGATGATGAGGAGGATCCAAAGGAGCACTTCTCCCATAGATACACAGTAACACGTCCCTGTGGAAAAATATTCAATTGAAAAATCCAACCTTAAATGCTAAAGGTTTTGTGCGACTTTCATCTTCTTGCAAAGGCTTTTTTGATGTAGCATCTTTTGTCTACTGATCTTCAATACGAGGCCTGGTACACACCGAGGGTGCTTGCTAAAGGAGTCACCGTGCGAACGAATGAACAAAGGACAAAATAGCTGTGCGCACGCTTACATTTCACACACAGCCAAAGCACAAATTGAGTCACGGCGCAAACCAATGAACAGAGGAAAAAACAGTTGGGCGAGCACTTGCATTTTACACACAGTCAAAGCATGTGTAGGGTCTACCTCCAACTTGGAGTGCCATGTTGTGTCGCCGCTTTTGCATGCCATGGGTAGCCAACTCTGGCTACCTATAGGGATGGACAAGCTACTCCATAGCCAATGGGAGCCCTTGCTCCAACCTACAATAAAACATTCCCGTGTACCTGCAAATTCTCATGTACCTTTATATCCTTCATCTTGGCTATTGAAATGTGTGGTGCCATTGAGGACAAAGTATAAGTAGTGGACCAAGATCAATAGCATGCAACCACATCACACTTGGACATTATCACACATGAGCATATTTGTAAGAGGTGTACTCTCCTCATATAAAAAGGGTCATTTCCAAGCAATGAACATAAGCAGAGCTCTATGAGTACAAGTTTCCATCTTGTAACCTAATTATGCTTGAGTCAAGCTTGATTAAGTCATTAGGAGTTTCATGATGTTGTTAATTATGCTACATCCACCATAAGATTAGTATTTCTTAATCATATGATTAGGATTGAGCACACCATAGCTATGCATGCTTGAGGCCTCATTCATATCCATGGTATAAAGCCACTCCTCTTCTCATGAACTTCTCCATTAGGTTAGCCTCAGCCCACATTAATCCTTTCCACCAGTAATCTCATGTTTATTAAACCAATTCTCAATTTTTCCAGCATCTTATCCATAGCTCCCACTTGTGGACAAAATTTTCATAGCTTGATTCTCCACATCCTCTTCACTATTGATCAATTCCTCTTAGATATATCTTGGACTCGGTTATCAAGTACTTTGGCATACTACATGACCCGGGAGACGTGGATGTGCACAGGCACTACAAACAAGCACAAATCCACCAAATTTGGGCGACTTTGAGCTATTTCTTTCCCTTGGGACATTGATTCTCATCAAGGGGTCTTCTAAGGCTATCAACAAAGCCCCATCAAAAGCTTTTGCATTTGCTCAATTTTGACCTCCAAAGTTTGATGTTGTTTATCACTATTTTTAGCTCTAATCACTATAATTAAGAGGATAATGAAAAAAAATTGGCCTAATTAAATGTTAAAATTGAATTCCTTAGGTTCTATTATCCTTGTTTGAGTGTCAAATCTCTCATTTGGCATTTGGGTCATTAACGGGAAGCCTTTTGAGCATATTCAGTTTTACCACTAATTTGTAAGCAATTAGACACTACCAAGAGTCAAACTCTAGTAAGACCTTTGCAATGGTGTCAAGCACTATCACAAATGTTGAGAAGTTCAATGGGGAAGGGTTCCACACCTTACAGAGATGAAGTACCCTCTAAAGCATAAGAAATTGTGAAAAATCATTAAGAAAAATGTGCCGGATGAACCAATTGAAGGGTGGGTTGAAAAAGATAAGCAATCAATGTCACTTATTGGTTTACACCTAGTTGTATTCATCACATCAACTCTAAGGAACACGCTGCAAAGGATGCATGGGATACATTGAAGCTCGTGTTTGGAGCTAAGGCAAAGAACCAGGAAATTCACTTAAAGCTTGAATTCTATGGTCTACAAATGAACTTTAACGAGTCTTTGGCTCAATTTGTTAGTAAAATGAAAGCATCATGACCCAGATAGATGGAATAGATGCTAAGATTAGAGATAAATATGCACCTGCAATACTCATAAAAAGCATGCCAGAGGAATATGGTGCACTTGTAACCACTCTAAAGAATCTACTTGAACCAACATTTGAGAATTATACTTGAAGAAGAGAAGCAGTTAAAGAATGCCATACAAAGTACATCAAGGAAACAAGCTTTGACATCTTGTGTTACCACACTTAACCACCTTGAGTAGCATGTTGTACTAAGGGGAAGTGATGGATCTTTTGTAATACACATTCAACCACCTTGTAGTATCCTATACATCATGGCACCAAGGGGGGGTGTTTAAATTTGTGGCGCCATTGTGGGAAAGGTATGAGTAGAGGACCAGGATCAAGAGCATGCAACCACATCACACTTGGACATTATCCCACATGAGCATATTTGTAAGAGGTTTACCCTCCTCTTATAAAAAGGGTTATTTCCAAGCAATGAACGCAAGCAGCTTGCAAGCCTCTCTATGAGTAGAAGTTTCCATCTTATAACCTGATTGTGCGTGACTCAAGCTTGGTTGTCATTAGGAGTTTTGCTATGTTGCTAATTAGTCCTCCCAACCCACCATAAGATTAGTATTTCTTAATCACATGATTAGGATTGAGCACACCATAGCTATGTATGCTTGAGGATTCATGTCCAATATTTTGACACTGGCTTGCGCACCTGTGGTCCTGGTTTGTTGGAGTGTGATCCGCCTTCTATCAGCTGCTGCAACCCCCCTAATACAAGTACCTTCTTTGAGCCTGATGTAGTTTCCAACATGCTCTGTTGTTGTTGGATCTTGTCGACTTCCTTATGCATATTAATGCACCGATTAATGTTTTGTACTCCTGCATGTCAAAGTCCAGATGAAGTATTCCCATGCATGTTACTATTTGGTTCCTAGATTTTGGTTTGTGGAGGTAACAAGAATCTCACGGGCTACTACAACACCATGAACTGAGCATGACCTCCAACAATTTATATTTGTTGGGCAGATCTCTCTCTCTCTCTCTCTCTCTCTCTCTCTCTCTCTCTCAGTAGGTTACATTGAAATTGTAAAATTGGGTTTCTTTTCATGTTCATAAAGGAACATGCTGTTGAAGTTTCTATAAAGAAATACGTTCTTATAAACTAATTTTAATGACTTGTTAATGCTTGAAGTAGTCTCTGAAACCCAACCACTTCATAGCATAACAACAAATAAACAACGTGATTACAAGTTGTCACTAATAGTGGCCTCTATTAGCTATATAGAACAGACACCTCAAATAACATCGGTGCCTACAAAGATACATGAAAAAGTACATCTTTGTGTTGAAAACTAGCTAGTTGTCTAGGTAGGTTCAAAACATTCATTCCTCCCAACATAAATCAAGCAAAGTCCATATGTATTGACACCACTCCTATAGTTTTTGAAATCCTTAGGGCATGGATTCTGTAATGTCAATGTTGTGAAGTGATAGATGCATCTGCCTTCCCTACATTCAACCTACCATCATAAACATACAAATTAGCTCTGAATTACACTCTGATTTTCTTCACTGGAGTCTAGAAACTTCTTGTGGAACGGAATGGTTGGCAACCGTTGTCTGAACGATTTGTTGAGACTATGTTCTCTCTCTCTCTCTCTCTCTCTCTCTCTCTCTCTCTCTCTCTCTCCAGGTTGTATTGCAATTGTAAAATTGGTTTTTCATGTCCATAAAGAAATGCATTCTAATGAACTAATTTTATTGACGTGCTTATATAATTTACAACATACAAGATGGACTCCGAAGAACTTCATGACACTAATTGCTACACACAATACTCACCCCATTCCCATAGCCAACATTCTATGTAGGCACGTAGGAGTCTCAAATTCCAAACTATTGCAATGCCAAGTACCGTGTCTTCTCACCATGGACATTCATTCCATGTGCGTCCTCCCATCCAATCACTCACTTTCACAGCATGTTAACTGGACTGAGAATGGGATCTCCTTTCTCATTTAGGTCATATACCGAAGAGAGAAAGGCAATATAAAGAAGACGAAAAAGGGTGCTACCAATAGCGCTTGTGTGGATGAGCAGACAACTAGGGAAAGAGCCGTGGGTGGCACAACTCATCCACATTTGTGGATCCATGGTGGTTGATGAATTTGGGAAAACTCTGAAAAGCAGGGAGTGGACCTTTGGTCAAAAGTTGCAACACAACTTGCTTCGCTTTTCCTAGAATGTGATAAAGACAGTGAAAGTTGTCGCAAAGGGATGGGGCCGTCTGTACACCTCTGAGTACAAGAAGGATAAGGCACACAATTCAATTTCAAGAGATGATCAAAAGGTCACTTGCCAATGGTTTGACACTGTGGACGAGCATATGCATGGTTGTGTGAATGTCATAAGCTACAACCATGCTCCTGCAAAAATAGGAGGGAGTGGTGTGGGTTGAGGCAGTGGAGTTTCTAATGTGGAAGATGCCGCTGAATCATAGGATCGCAAAAGAGGCAGTCTTGAATGAGGTGTCTGCCCAAGGTCCTCGCAAGGACAAGAACATTGAGGAGAGCCTTCTGGACATGGTGAGCACATAAAAAATGATGGCAATCCATCGAAAGGAGTCAGATGTAGACCGCAAGGCTCTAGAAACTCAAAAACTTGTGATGTTGGGAAACCTTACAACGGCCTTGACTGGTCTTATGGATGTCTTAAAGAGTTTTCAGAAGCCTTGAGTTGCAAGGAAGCTATGTTATTGTACTTTCATGTAGTGATTAACATGCCATTTGCTTGTTGTACTTCATTTTGGTCCTGCGCTTGAAGCTTGTCATTCAATATGAAGGTGTTAAGTTTTACCTCATTTGTCTCACACTTGTTACATATGTTGATCATACTTTTCTAATAATGGGTAGCCTTTAACATGTAAAGCCTCAATCTGATGTCATTCCATTCATTGGGTTCAAGTGATGAAAGAATCAATGCTCATTGTGTTTGGCACTATTGCAATTCTCATAGCCATGATTACTAAGATAGAATTAAGTGAGTGGTGCTATGATGCGAGTGAGGCAATCACACATTGGATGACATTTTTTAGTCAGTGCATGGCTCGTGCAATATTGGCATGCAAAGCCCGGATTGCTCGTCGTCGATGCCACGAGCGTAGGTCCTATTGGGGGCTTACTGTAGACCATAGGGATTCATGGAGAGATACTTGCTTGGTAGTTATTAAGATGGGATGTTCAAAAAGAGGATGAGATTGAGCAAAGATACCTAGCACCTCTTGTGTGCAAGGCTAGCTCCATTCTAGCAAAGCTGTGCAGACACCAACTGGAAAAAAGCCATCGCTGTGGAGAAGCGTGTTTGTGTGGCATTGCACTGTCTAGCCACTAGCTCTAACTTACAAGTGGTTCTCTACATCCTCTGCACAAAAAAAAAGTGAGAGCTTTCTATGAGGCTATGGAGAATTGTGGCTTGCACAACTTAAACATAAAGTGGCCATCTCCTGAAAGGATGCTACCTTGGCGCAGAGGGATTCGTGGCTATCTGTGGCATTCCGTATGTTATCGGTGATGTGGATGGTAGTCATGTGCCTATCATTGCTTTGCATGTGCATTCGAAAGACTAATTCAACAAGAAAGGTTTGATCAGCCACATGATCCCTATACAAGTTCACATTATTGTGTTCACTAATTAATCAAGCCCTATCGGGCTTGATTAATTAATGAACATGTGGCTAGCCTAAATATGTGGTCATGCACACTATACGAGCAAGGTGATGTGAAAAATAAAGTTTAATTATTGTTTGTCAACAATCTATTTGACCATGCATATGTGTACATGGACAACTACATACCACAAATAGGCTTGGTGTGAGCCTTGAATAGACCAATTGGATTATTCCCAATATAGGGAATGGGATTATGCATATGGACAAGAAAAGAGATGTTTCAATCTACAAAGGTATGAAAGATCGGGTCGTATATTACTCAATGCTTAGAGCCTTAGACATTCGTGATATTTTCTTTTCAAATAATGTTGGCTTTAGATACTATAGAGATGGCAATGGTGTCGCGAGATGAGTGATGAACAAGGAAAAGACAGTAAAAACGACCTACCTGGGAGCCAAAACAATCACATATCTCCTTGGATATTGATGGATGATGAGGAGGATCCAAAGGAGCACTTCTCCCATAGATACACAGTAACACGTCCCTGTGGAAAAATATTCAATTGAAAAATCCAACCTTAAATGCTAAAGGTTTTGTGCGACTTTCATCTTCTTGCAAAGGCTTTTTTGATGTAGCATCTTTTGTCTACTGATCTTCAATACGAGGCCTGGTACACACCGAGGGTGCTTGCTAAAGGAGTCACCGTGCGAACGAATGAACAAAGGACAAAATAGCTGTGCGCACGCTTACATTTCACACACAGCCAAAGCACAAATTGAGTCACGGCGCAAACCAATGAATAGAGGAAAAAACAGTTGGGCGAGCACTTGCATTTTACACACAGTCAAAGCATGTGTAGGGTCTACCTCCAACTTGGAGTGCCATGTTGTGTCGCCGCTTTTGCATGCCATGGGTAGCCAACTCTGGCTACCTATAGGGATGGACAAGCTACTCCATAGCCAATGGGAGCCCTTGCTCCAACCTACAATAAAACATTCCCGTGTACCTGCAAATTCTCATGTACCTTTATATCCTTCATCTTGGCTATTGAAATGTGTGGTGCCATTGAGGACAAAGTATAAGTAGTGGACCAAGATCAATAGCATGCAACCACATCACACTTGGACATTATCACACATGAGCATATTTGTAAGAGGTGTACTCTCCTCATATAAAAAGGGTCATTTCCAAGCAATGAACATAAGCAGAGCTCTATGAGTACAAGTTTCCATCTTGTAACCTAATTATGCTTGAGTCAAGCTTGATTAAGTCATTAGGAGTTTCATGATGTTGTTAATTATGCTACATCCACCATAAGATTAGTATTTCTTAATCATATGATTAGGATTGAGCACACCATAGCTATGCATGCTTGAGGCCTCATTCATATCCATGGTATAAAGCCACTCCTCTTCTCATGAACTTCTCCATTAGGTTAGCCTCAGCCCACATTAATCCTTTCCACCAGTAATCTCATGTTTATTAAACCAATTCTCAATTTTTCCAGCATCTTATCCATAGCTCCCACTTGTGGACAAAATTTTCATAGCTTGATTCTCCACATCCTCTTCACTATTGATCAATTCCTCTTAGATATATCTTGGACTCGGTTATCAAGTACTTTGGCATACTACATGACCCGGGAGACGTGGATGTGCACAGGCACTACAAACAAGCACAAATCCACCAAATTTGGGCGACTTTGAGCTATTTCTTTCCCTTGGGACATTGATTCTCATCAAGGGGTCTTCTAAGGCTATCAACAAAGCCCCATCAAAAGCTTTTGCATTTGCTCAATTTTGACCTCCAAAGTTTGATGTTGTTTATCACTATTTTTAGCTCTAATCACTATAATTAAGAGGATAATGAAAAAAAATTGGCCTAATTAAATGTTAAAATTGAATTCCTTAGGTTCTATTATCCTTGTTTGAGTGTCAAATCTCTCATTTGGCATTTGGGTCATTAACGGGAAGCCTTTTGAGCATATTCAGTTTTACCACTAATTTGTAAGCAATTAGACACTACCAAGAGTCAAACTCTAGTAAGACCTTTGCAATGGTGTCAAGCACTATCACAAATGTTGAGAAGTTCAATGGGGAAGGGTTCCACACCTTACAGAGATGAAGTACCCTCTAAAGCATAAGAAATTGTGAAAAATCATTAAGAAAAATGTGCCGGATGAACCAATTGAAGGGTGGGTTGAAAAAGATAAGCAATCAATGTCACTTATTGGTTTACACCTAGTTGTATTCATCACATCAACTCTAAGGAACACGCTGCAAAGGATGCATGGGATACATTGAAGCTCGTGTTTGGAGCTAAGGCAAAGAACCAGGAAATTCACTTAAAGCTTGAATTCTATGGTCTACAAATGAACTTTAACGAGTCTTTGGCTCAATTTGTTAGTAAAATGAAAGCATCATGACCCAGATAGATGGAATAGATGCTAAGATTAGAGATAAATATGCACCTGCAATACTCATAAAAAGCATGCCAGAGGAATATGGTGCACTTGTAACCACTCTAAAGAATCTACTTGAACCAACATTTGAGAATTATACTTGAAGAAGAGAAGCAGTTAAAGAATGCCATACAAAGTACATCAAGGAAACAAGCTTTGACATCTTGTGTTACCACACTTAACCACCTTGAGTAGCATGTTGTACTAAGGGGAAGTGATGGATCTTTTGTAATACACATTCAACCACCTTGTAGTATCCTATACATCATGGCACCAAGGGGGGGTGTTTAAATTTGTGGCGCCATTGTGGGAAAGGTATGAGTAGAGGACCAGGATCAAGAGCATGCAACCACATCACACTTGGACATTATCCCACATGAGCATATTTGTAAGAGGTTTACCCTCCTCTTATAAAAAGGGTTATTTCCAAGCAATGAACGCAAGCAGCTTGCAAGCCTCTCTATGAGTAGAAGTTTCCATCTTATAACCTGATTGTGCGTGACTCAAGCTTGGTTGTCATTAGGAGTTTTGCTATGTTGCTAATTAGTCCTCCCAACCCACCATAAGATTAGTATTTCTTAATCACATGATTAGGATTGAGCACACCATAGCTATGTATGCTTGAGGATTCATGTCCAATATTTTGACACTGGCTTGCGCACCTGTGGTCCTGGTTTGTTGGAGTGTGATCCGCCTTCTATCAGCTGCTGCAACCCCCCTAATACAAGTACCTTCTTTGAGCCTGATGTAGTTTCCAACATGCTCTGTTGTTGTTGGATCTTGTCGACTTCCTTATGCATATTAATGCACCGATTAATGTTTTGTACTCCTGCATGTCAAAGTCCAGATGAAGTATTCCCATGCATGTTACTATTTGGTTCCTAGATTTTGGTTTGTGGAGGTAACAAGAATCTCACGGGCTACTACAACACCATGAACTGAGCATGACCTCCAACAATTTATATTTGTTGGGCAGATCTCTCTCTCTCTCTCTCTCTCTCTCTCTCTCTCTCTCTCTCTCTCTCAGTAGGTTACATTGAAATTGTAAAATTGGGTTTCTTTTCATGTTCATAAAGGAACATGCTGTTGAAGTTTCTATAAAGAAATACGTTCTTATAAACTAATTTTAATGACTTGTTAATGCTTGAAGTAGTCTCTGAAACCCAACCACTTCATAGCATAACAACAAATAAACAACGTGATTACAAGTTGTCACTAATAGTGGCCTCTATTAGCTATATAGAACAGACACCTCAAATAACATCGGTGCCTACAAAGATACATGAAAAAGTACATCTTTGTGTTGAAAACTAGCTAGTTGTCTAGGTAGGTTCAAAACATTCATTCCTCCCAACATAAATCAAGCAAAGTCCATATGTATTGACACCACTCCTATAGTTTTTGAAATCCTTAGGGCATGGATTCTGTAATGTCAATGTTGTGAAGTGATAGATGCATCTGCCTTCCCTACATTCAACCTACCATCATAAACATACAAATTAGCTCTGAATTACACTCTGATTTTCTTCACTGGAGTCTAGAAACTTCTTGTGGAACGGAATGGTTGGCAACCGTTGTCTGAACGATTTGTTGAGACTATGTTCTCTCTCTCTCTCTCTCTCTCTCTCTCTCTCTCTCTCTCTCTCTCCAGGTTGTATTGCAATTGTAAAATTGGTTTTTCATGTCCATAAAGAAATGCATTCTAATGAACTAATTTTATTGACGTGCTTATATAATTTACAACATACAAGATGGACTCCGAAGAACTTCATGACACTAATTGCTACACACAATACTCACCCCATTCCCATAGCCAACATTCTATGTAGGCACGTAGGAGTCTCAAATTCCAAACTATTGCAATGCCAAGTACCGTGTCTTCTCACCATGGACATTCATTCCATGTGCGTCCTCCCATCCAATCACTCACTTTCACAGCATGTTAACTGGACTGAGAATGGGATCTCCTTTCTCATTTAGGTCATATACCGAAGAGAGAAAGGCAATATAAAGAAGACGAAAAAGGGTGCTACCAATAGCGCTTGTGTGGATGAGCAGACAACTAGGGAAAGAGCCGTGGGTGGCACAACTCATCCACATTTGTGGATCCATGGTGGTTGATGAATTTGGGAAAACTCTGAAAAGCAGGGAGTGGACCTTTGGTCAAAAGTTGCAACACAACTTGCTTCGCTTTTCCTAGAATGTGATAAAGACAGTGAAAGTTGTCGCAAAGGGATGGGGCCGTCTGTACACCTCTGAGTACAAGAAGGATAAGGCACACAATTCAATTTCAAGAGATGATCAAAAGGTCACTTGCCAATGGTTTGACACTGTGGACGAGCATATGCATGGTTGTGTGAATGTCATAAGCTACAACCATGCTCCTGCAAAAATAGGAGGGAGTGGTGTGGGTTGAGGCAGTGGAGTTTCTAATGTGGAAGATGCCGCTGAATCATAGGATCGCAAAAGAGGCAGTCTTGAATGAGGTGTCTGCCCAAGGTCCTTGCAAGGACAAGAACATTGAGGAGAGCCTTCTGGACATGGTGAGCACATAAAAAATGATGGCAATCCATCGAAAGGAGTCAGATGTAGACCGCAAGGCTCTAGAAACTCAAAAACTTGTGATGTTGGGAAACCTTACAACGGCCTTGACTGGTCTTATGGATGTCTTGAAGAGTTTTCAGAAGCCTTGAGTTGCAAGGAAGCTATGTTATTGTACTTTCATGTAGTGATTAACATGCCATTTGCTTGTTGTACTTCATTTTGGTCCTGCGCTTGAAGCTTGTCATTCAATATGAAGGTGTTAAGTTTTACCTCATTTGTCTCACACTTGTTACATATGTTGATCATACTTTTCTAATAATGGGTAGCCTTTAACATGTAAAGCCTCAATCTGATGTCATTCCATTCATTGGGTTCAAGTGATGAAAGAATCAATGCTCATTGTGTTTGGCACTATTGCAATTCTCATAGCCATGATTACTAAGATAGAATTAAGTGAGTGGTGCTATGATGCGAGTGAGGCAATCACACATTGGATGACATTTTTTAGTCAGTGCATGGCTCGTGCAATATTGGCATGCAAAGCCCGGATTGCTCGTCGTCGATGCCACGAGCGTAGGTCCTATTGGGGGCTTACTGTAGACCATAGGGATTCATGGAGAGATACTTGCTTGGTAGTTATTAAGATGGGATGTTCAAAAAGAGGATGAGATTGAGCAAAGATACCTACCACCTCTTGTGTGCAAGGCTAGCTCCATTCTAGCAAAGCTGTGCAGACACCAACTGGAAAAAAGCCATCGCTGTGGAGAAGCGTGTTTGTGTGGCATTGCACTGTCTAGCCACTAGCTCTAACTTACAAGTGGTTCTCTACATCCTCTACACAAAAAAAAAGTTAGAGCTTTCTATGAGGCTATGGAGAATTGTGGCTTGCACAACTTAAACATAAAGTGGCCATCTCCTGAAAGGATGCTACCTTGGCGCAGAGGGATTCGAGGCTATATGTGGCATTCCGTATGTTATCGGTGATGTGGATGGTAGTCATGTGCCTATCATTGCTTTGCATGTGCATTCGAAAGACTAATTCAACAAGAAAGGTTTGATCAGCCACATGATCCCTATACAAGTTCACATTATTGTGTTCACTAATTAATCAAGCCCTATCGGGCTTGATTAATTAATGAACATGTGTCTAGCCTAAATATGTGGTCATGCACACTATACGAGCAAGGTGACGTGAAAAATAAAGTTTAATTATTGTTTGTCAACAATCTATTTGACCATGCATATGTGTACATGGACAACTACATACCACAAATAGGCTTGGTGTGAGCCTTGAATAGACCAATTGGATTATTCCCAATATAGGGAATGGGATTATGCATATGGACAAGAAAAGAGATGTTTCAATCTACAAAGGTATGAAAGATCGGGTCGTATATTACTCAATGCTGAGAGCCTTAGACATTCGTGATATTTTCTTTTCAAATAATGTTGGCTTTAGATACTATAGAGATGGCAATGGTGTCGCGAGATGAGTGATGAACAAGGAAAAGACAGTAAAAACGACCTACCTGGGAGCCAAAACAATCACATATCTCCTTGGATATTGATGGATGATGAGGAGGATCCAAAGGAGCACTTCTCCCATAGATACACAGTAACACGTCCCTGTGGAAAAATATTCAATTGAAAAATCCAACCTTAAATGCTAAAGGTTTTGTGCGACTTTCATCTTCTTGCAAAGGCTTTTTTGATGTAGCATCTTTTGTCTACTGATCTTCAACTGATCTTCAATACGAGGCCACACCGAGGGTGCTTGCTAAAGGAGTCACCGTGCGAACGAATGAACAAAGGACAAAATAGCTGTGCGCACGCTTACATTTCACACACAGCCAAAGCACAAATTGAGTCACGGCGCAAACCAATGAATAGAGGAAAAAACAGTTGGGCGAGCACTTGCATTTTACACACAGTCAAAGCATGTGTAGGGTCTACCTCCAACTTGGAGTGCCATGTTGTGTCGCCGCTTTTGCATGCCATGGGTAGCCAACTCTGGCTACCTATAGGGATGGACAAGCTACTCCACAGCCAATGGGAGCCCTTGCTCCAACCTACAATAAAACATTCCCGTGTACCTGCAAATTCTCATGTACCTTTATATCCTCCATCTTGGCTATTGAAATGTGTGGTGCCATTGAGGACAAAGTATAAGTAGTGGACCAAGATCAATAGCATGCAACCACATCACACTTGGACATTATCACACATGAGCATATTTGTAAGAGGTGTACCCTCCTCATATAAAAAGGGTCATTTCCAAGCAATGAACATAAGCAGCTCTCTATGAGTATAAGTTTCCATCTTGTAACCTAATTATGCTTGAGTCAAGCTTGATTAAGTCATTAGGAGTTTCATGATGTTGTTAATTATGCTACATCCACCATAGGATTAGTATTTCTTAATCATATGATTAGGATTGAGCACACCATAGCTATGCATGCTTGAGGCCTCATTCATATCCATGGTATCAGAGCCACTCCTCTTCTCATGAACTTCTCCATTAGCTTAGCCTCAGCCCACATTAATCCTTTCCACCAGTAATCTCATGTTTATTAAACCAATTCTCAATTTTTCTAGCATCTTATCCATAGCTCCCACTTGTGGACAAAATTTTCATAGCTTGATTCTCCACATCCTCTTCACTATTGTTGATCAATTCCTCTTAGATATATCTTGTTGACCTCATTGCTATTCTATTGGCTTAATTTCTCATAAAACGTCTCATTTTCACCGACTGTAGAAATGCTCCATTCGTTTACATGATGTAGTCAACATTGGATCAAGCCCTTATAGGGCTCGTTAGACACTACTACAAGGACTCGGGTATCAAGTATTTTGGCATACTACATGACCCGGGAGACGTGGATGTGCACAAGCACTACAAACAAGCACAAATCCACCAAATTTGGGCGACTTTGAGCTATTTCTTTCCCTTGGGACATTGATTCTCATCAAGGGTTCTTCTAAGGCTATCAACAAAGCCCCATCAAAAGCTTTTGCATTTGCTCAATTTTGACCTCCAAAAATTGATGTTGTTTATCAGTATTTTTAGCTCTAATCAATATAATTAAGAGGATAATGAAAAAAATTAGCCTAATTAAATGTTAAAATTGAATTCCTTAGGTTCTATTATCCTTGTTTGAGTGTCAAATCTCTCATTTGGTATTTGGGTCATTAACGGGAAGCCTTTTGAGCATATTCAGTTTTACCACTAATTTGTAAGCAATTAGACACTACCAAGAGTCAAACTCTAGTAAGACCTTTGCAATGGTGTCAAGCACTATCACAAATGTTGAAAAGTTCAATGGGGAAGGGTTCCACACCTTACAGAGATGAAGTACCCTCTAAAGCATAAGAAATTGTGAAAAATCATTAAGAAAAATGTGCCGGATGAACCAATTGAAGGGTGGGTTGAAAAAGATAAGCAATCAATGTCACTTATTGGTTTACACCTAGTTGTATTCATCACATCAACTCTAAGGAACACGCTGCAAAGGATGCATGGGATACATTGAAGCTCGTGTTTGGAGCTAAGGCAAAGAACCAGGAAATTCACTTAAAGCTTGAATTCTATGGTCTACAAATGAACTTTAACGAGTCTTTGGCTCAATTTGTTAGTAAAATGAAAGCATCATGACCCAGATAGATGGAATAGATGCTAAGATTAGAGATAAATATGCACCTGCAATACTCATAAAAAGCATGCCAGAGGAATATGGTGCACTTGTAACCACTCTAAAGAATCTACTTGAACCAACATTTGAGAATTATACTTGAAGAAGAGAAGCAGTTAAAGAATGCCATACAAAGTACATCAAGGAAACAAGCTTTGACATCTTGTGTTACCACACTTAACCACCTTGAGTAGCATGTTGTACTAAGGGAAAGTGATGGATCTTTTGTAATACACATTCAACCACCTTGTAGTATCCTATACATCATGGCACCAAGGGGGGGTGTTTAAATTTGTGGCGCCATTGTGGGAAAGGTATGAGTAGAGGACCACCAGGATCAAGAGCATGCAACCACATCACACTTGGACATTATCCCACATGAGCATATTTGTAAGAGGTTTACCCTCCTCTTATAAAAAGGGTTATTTCCAAGCAATTTTATGTCAATAATGCTGGTGAAGCATTTTGATCGTCTTGAGAATGAGGTCGTGGAGACCTAACTGAACGCAAGCAGCTTGCAAGCCTCTCTATGAGTAGAAGTTTCCATCTTATAACCTAATTGTGCGTGACTCAAGCTTGGTTGTCATTAGGAGTTTTGCTATGTTGTTAATTAGTCCTCCCAACCCACCATAAGATTAGTATTTCTTAATCACATGATTAGGATTGAGCACACCATAGCTATGTATGCTTGAGGATTCATGTCCAATATTTTGACACTGGCTTGCGCACCTGTGGTCTTGGTTTGTTGGAGTGTGATCCGCCTTCTATCAGCTGCTGCAACCCCCCTAATACAAGTACCTTCTTTGAGCCTGATGTAGTTTCCAACCTGCTCTGTTGTTGTTGGATCTTGTCGACTTCCTTATGCATATTAATGCACCGATTAATGTTTTGTACTCCTGCATGTCAAAGTCCAGATGAAGTATTCCCATGCATGTTACTATTTGGTTCCTAGATTATGGTTTGTGGAGGTAACAAGAATCTCACGGGCTACTACAACACCATGAACTGAGCATGACCTCCAACAATTTATATTTGTTGGGCAGATCTCTCTCTCTCTCTCTCTCTCTCTCTCTCTCTCTCTCTCTCTCTCTCTCTCTCTCTCTCTCAGTAGGTTACATTGAAATTGTAAAATTGGGTTTCTTTTCATGTTCATAAAGGAACATGCTGTTGAAGTTTCTATAAAGAAATACATTCTTATAAACTAATTTTAATGACTTGTTAATGCTTGAAGTAGTCTCTGAAACCCAACCACTTCATAGCATAACAACAAATAAACAACGTGATTACAAGTTGTCACTAATAGTGGCCTCTATTAGCTATATAGAACAGACACCTCAAATAACATCGGTGCCTACAAAGATACATGAAAAAGTACATCTTTGTGTTGAAAACTAGCTAGTTGTCTAGGTAGGTTCAAAACATTCATTACTCCCAACATAAATCAAGCAAAGTCCATATGTATTCACACCACTCCTATAGTTTTTGAAATCCTTAGGGCATGGATTCTGTAATGTCAATGTTGTGAAGTGATAGATGCATCTGCCTTCCCTACATTCAACCTACCATCATAAACATACAAATTAGCTCTGAATTACACTCTGATTTTCTTCACTGGAGTCTAGAAACTTCTTGTGGAACGGAATGGTTGGCAACCGTTGTCTGAACGATTTGTTGAGACTATGTTCTCTCTCTCTCTCTCTCTCTCTCTCTCTCTCTCTCTCTCTCTCTCTCTCTCTCTCTCTCTCTCTCTCTCTCTCTCTCTCTCTCCAGGTTGTATTGCAATTGTAAAATTGGTTTTTCATGTCCATAAAGAAATGCATTCTAATGAACTAATTTTATTGACGTGCTTATATAATTTACAACATACAAGATGGACTCCGAAGAACTTCATGACACTAATTGCTACACACAATACTCACCCCATTCCCATAGCCAACATTCTATGTAGGCACGTAGGAGTCTCAAATTCCAAACTATTGCAATGCCAAGTACCGTGTCTTCTCACCATGGACATTCATTCCATGTGCGTCCTCCCATCCAATCACTCACATTCACAGCATGTTAACTGGACTGAGAATGGGATCTCCTTTCTCATTTAGGTCATATACCGAAGAGAGAAAGGCAATATAAAGAAGACGAAAAAGGGTGCTACCAATAGCGCTTGTGTGGATGAGCAGACAACTAGGGAAAGAGCCGTGGGTGGCACAACTCATCCACATTTGTGGATCCATGGTGGTTGATGAATTTGGGAAAACTCTGAAAAGCAAGGAGTGGACCTTTGGTCAAAAGTTGCAACACAACTTGCTTCGCTTTTCCTAGAATGTGATAAAGACAGTGAAAGTTGTCGCAAAGGGATGGGGCCGTCTGTACACCTCTGAGTACAAGAAGGATAAGGCACACAATTCAATTTCAAGAGATGATCAAAAGGTCACTTGCCAATGGTTTGACACTGTGGACGAGCATATGCATGGTTGTGTGAATGTCATAAGCTACAACCATGCTCCTGCAAAAATAGGAGGGAGTGGTGTGGGTTGAGGCAGTGGAGTTTCTAATGTGGAAGATGCCGCTGAATCATAGGATCGCAAAAGAGGCAGTCTTGAATGAGGTGTCTGCCCAAGGTCCTCGCAAGGACAAGAACATTGAGGAGAGCCTTCTGGACATGGTGAGCACATAAAAAATGATGGCAATCCATCGAAAGGAGTCAGATGTAGACCGCAAGGCTCTAGAAACTCAAAAACTTGTGATGTTGGGAAACCTTACAACGGCCTTGACTGGTCTTATGGATGTCTTGAAGAGTTTTCAGAAGCCTTGAGTTGCAAGGAAGCTATGTTATTGTACTTTCATGTAGTGATTAACATGCCATTTGCTTGTTGTACTTCATTTTGGTCCTGCGCTTGAAGCTTGTCATTCAATATGAAGGTGTTAAGTTTTACCTCATTTGTCTCACACTTGTTACATATGTTGATCATACTTTCTAATAATGGGTAGCCTTTAACATGTAAAGCCTCAATCTGATGTCATTCCATTCATTGGGTTCAAGTGATGAAAGAATCAATGCTCATTGTGTTTGGCACTATTGCAATTCTCATAGCCATGATTACTAAGATAGAATTAAGTGAGTGGTGCTATGATGCGAGTGAGGCAATCACACATTGGATGACATTTTTTAGTCAGTGCATGGCTCGTGCAATATTGGCATGCAAAGCCCGGATTGCTCGTCGTCGATGCCACGAGCGTAGGTCCTATTGGGGGCTTACTGTAGACCATAGGGATTCATGGAGAGATACTTGCTTGGTAGTTATTAAGATGGGATGTTCAAAAAGGGGATGAGATTGAGCAAAGATACCTACCACCTCTTGTGTGCAAGGCTAGCTCCATTCTAGCAAAACTGTGCAGACACCAACTGCAAAAAAGCCATCGCTCTGGAGAAGCGTGTTTGTGTGGCATTGCACTGTCTAGCCACTAGCTCTAACTTACAAGTGGTTCTCTACATCCTCTACACCAAAAAAAAGTGAGAGCTTTCTATGAGGCTATGGAGAATTGTGGCTTGCACAACTTAAACATAAAGTGGCCATCTCCTGAAAGGATGCTACCTTGGCGCAGAGGGATTCGAGGCTATATGTGGCATTCCGTATGTTATCGGTGATGTGGATGGTAGTCATGTGCCTATCATTGCTTTGCATGTGCATTCGAAAGACTAATTCAACAAGAAAGGTTTGATCAGCCACATGATCCCTATACAAGTTCACATTATTGTGTTCACTAATTAATCAAGCCCTATCGGGCTTGATTAATTAATGAACATGTGTCTAGCCTAAATATGTGGTCATGCAGACTATACGAGCAAGGTGACGTGCAAAATAAAGTTTAATTATTGTTTGTCAACAATCTATTTGACCATGCATATGTGTACATGGACAACTACATACCACAAATAGGCTTGGTGTGAGCCTTGAATAGACCAATTGGATTATTCCCAATATAGGGAATGGGATTATGCATATGGACAAGAAAACAGATGTTTCAATCTACAAAGGTATGAAAGATCGGGTCGTATATTACTCAATGCTTAGAGCCTTAGACATTCGTGATATTTTCTTTTCAAATAATGTTGGCTTTAGATACTATAGAGATGGCAATGGTGTCGCGAGATGAGTGATGAACAAGGAAAAGACAGTAAAAACGACCTACCTGGGAGCCAAAACAATCACATATCTCCTTGGATATTGATGGATGATGAGGAGGATCCAAAGGAGCACTTCTCCCATAGATACACAGTAACACGTCCCTGTGGAAAAATATTCAATTGAAAAATCCAACCTTAAATGCTAAAGGTTTTGTGCGACTTTCATCTTCTTGCAAAGGCTTTTTTTGATGTAGCATCTTTTGTCTACTGATCTTCAATACGAGGCCTGGTACACACCGAGGGTGCTTGCTAAAGGAGTCACCGTGCGAACGAATGAACAAAGGACAAAATAGCTGTGCGCACGCTTACATTTCACACACAGCCAAAGCACAAATTGAGTCACGGCGCAAACCAATGAATAGAGGAAAAAACAGTTGGGCGAGCACTTGCATTTTACACACAGTCAAAGCATGTGTAGGGTCTACCTCCAACTTGGAGTGCCATGTTGTGTCGCCGCTTTTGCATGCCATGGGTAGCCAACTCTGGCTACCTATAGGGATGGACAAGCTACTCCACAGCCAATGGGAGCCCTTGCTCCAACCTACAATAAAACATTCCCGTGTACCTGCAAATTCTCATGTACCTTTATATCCTCCATCTTGGCTATTGAAATGTGTGGTGCCATTGAGGACAAAGTATAAGTAGTGGACCAAGATCAATAGCATGCAACCACATCACACTTGGACATTATCACACATGAGCATATTTGTAAGAGGTGTACCCTCCTCATATAAAAAGGGTCATTTCCAAGCAATGAACATAAGCAGCTCTCTATGAGTATAAGTTTCCATCTTGTAACCTAATTATGCTTGAGTCAAGCTTGATTAAGTCATTAGGAGTTTCATGATGTTGTTAATTATGCTACATCCACCATAGGATTAGTATTTCTTAATCATATGATTAGGATTGAGCACACCATAGCTATGCATGCTTGAGGCCTCATTCATATCCATGGTATCAGAGCCACTCCTCTTCTCATGAACTTCTCCATTAGCTTAGCCTCAGCCCACATTAATCCTTTCCACCAGTAATCTCATGTTTATTAAACCAATTCTCAATTTTTCCAGCATCTTATCCATAGCTCCCACTTGTGGACAAAATTTTCATAGCTTGATTCTCCACATCCTCTTCACTATTGTTGATCAATTCCTCTTAGATATATCTTGTTGACCTCATTGCTATTCTATTGGCTTAATTTCTCATAAAACGTCTCATTTTCACCGACTGTAGAACTGCTCCATTCGTTTACATGATGTAGTCAACATTGGATCAAGCCCTTATAGGGCTCGTTAGACACTACTACAAGGACTCGGGTATCAAGTATTTTGGCATACTACATGACCCGGGAGACGTGGATGTGCACAAGCACTACAAACAAGCACAAATCCACCAAATTTGGGCGACTTTGGGCTATTTCTTTCCCTTGGGACATTGATTCTCATCAAGGGTTCTTCTAAGGCTATCAACAAAGCCCCATCAAAAGCTTTTGCATTTGCTCAATTTTGACCTCCAAAAATTGATGTTGTTTATCAGTATTTTTAGCTCTAATCAGTATAATTAAGAGGATAATGAAAAAAAATTAGCCTAATTAAATGTTAAAATTGAATTCCTTAGGTTCTATTATCCTTGTTTGAGTGTCAAATCTCTCATTTGGTATTTGGGTCATTAACGGGAAGCCTTTTGAGCATATTCAGTTTTACCACTAATTTGTAAGCAATTAGACACTACCAAGAGTCAAACTCTAGTAAGACCTTTGCAATGGTGTCAAGCACTATCACAAATGTTGAAAAGTTCAATGGGGAAGGGTTCCACACCTTACAGAGATGAAGTACCCTCTAAAGCATAAGAAATTGTGAAAAATCATTAAGAAAAATGTGCCGGATGAACCAATTGAAGGGTGGGTTGAAAAAGATAAGCAATCAATGTCACTTATTGGTTTACACCTAGTTGTATTCATCACATCAACTCTAAGGAACACGCTGCAAAGGATGCATGGGATACATTGAAGCTCGTGTTTGGAGCTAAGGCAAAGAACCAGGAAATTCACTTAAAGCTTGAATTCTATGGTCTACAAATGAACTTTAACGAGTCTTTGGCTCAATTTGTTAGTAAAATGAAAGCATCATGACCCAGATAGATGGAATAGATGCTAAGATTAGAGATAAATATGCACCTGCAATACTCATAAAAAGCATGCCAGAGGAATATGGTGCACTTGTAACCACTCTAAAGAATCTACTTGAACCAACATTTGAGAATTATACTTGAAGAAGAGAAGCAGTTAAAGAATGCCATACAAAGTACATCAAGGAAACAAGCTTTGACATCTTGTGTTACCACACTTAACCACCTTGAGTAGCATGTTGTACTAAGCGGAAGTGATGGATCTTTTGTAATACACATTCAACCACCTTGTAGTATCCTATACATCATGGCACCAAGGGGGGGTGTTTAAATTTGTGGCGCCATTGTGGGAAAGGTATGAGTAGAGGACCACCAGGATCAAGAGCATGCAACCACATCACACTTGGACATTATCCCACATGAGCATATTTGTAAGAGGTTTACCCTCCTCTTATAAAAAGGGTTATTTCCAAGCGATTTTATGTCAATAATGCTGGTGAAGCATTTTGGTCGTCTTGAGAATGAGGTCGTGGAGACCTAACTGAACGCAAGCAGCTTGCAAGCCTCTCTATGAGTAGAAGTTTCCATCTTATAACCTAATTGTGCGTGACTCAAGCTTGGTTGTCATTAGGAGTTTTGCTATGTTGTTAATTAGTCCTCCCAACCCACCATAAGATTAGTATTTCTTAATCACATGATTAGGATTGAGCACACCATAGCTATGTATGCTTGAGGATTCATGTCCAATATTTTGACACTGGCTTGCGCACCTGTGGTCCTGGTTTGTTGGAGTGTGATCCGCCTTCTATCAGCTGCTGCAACCCCCCTAATACAAGTACCTTCTTTGAGCCTGATGTAGTTTCCAACCTGCTCTGTTGTTGTTGGATCTTGTCGACTTCCTTATGCATATTAATGCACCGATTAATGTTTTGTACTCTTGCATGTCAAAGTCCAGATGAAGTATTCCCATGCATGTTACTATTTGGTTCCTAGATTTTGGTTTGTGGAGGTAACAAGAATCTCACGGGCTACTACAACACCATGAACTGAGCATGACCTCCAACAATTTATATTTGTTGGGCAGATCTCTCTCTCTCTCTCTCTCTCTCTCTCTCTCTCTCTCTCTCTCTCTCTCTCTCTCTCTCTCTCTCTCTCTCTCAGTAGGTTACATTGAAATTGTAAAATTGGGTTTCTTTTCATGTTCATAAAGGAACATGCTGTTGAAGTTTTTATAAAGAAATACGTTCTTATAAACTAATTTTAATGACTTGTTAATGCTTGAAGTAGTCTCTGAAACCCAACCACTTCATAGCATAACAACAAATAAACAACGTGATTACAAGTTGTCACTAATAGTGGCCTCTATTAGCTATATAGAACAGACACCTCAAATAACATCGGTGCCTACAAAGATACATGAAAAAGTACATCTTTGTGTTGAAAACTAGCTAGTTGTCTAGGTAGGTTCAAAACATTCATTCCTCCCAACATAAATCAAGCAAAGTCCATATGTATTCACACCACTCCTATAGTTTTTGAAATCCTTAGGGCATGGATTCTGTAATGTCAATGTTGTGAAGTGATAGATACATCTGCCTTCCCTACATTCAACCTACCATCATAAACATACAAATTAGCTCTGAATTACACTCTGATTTTCTTCACTGGAGTCTAGAAACTTCTTGTGGAACGGAATGGTTGGCAACCGTTGTCTGAACGATTTGTTGAGACTATGTTCTCTCTCTCTCTCTCTCTCTCTCTCTCTCTCTCTCTCTCTCTCTCTCTCTCTCTCTCTCTCTCTCTCTCTCTCTCAGGTTGTATTGCAATTGTAAAATTGGTTTTTCATGTCCATAAAGAAATGCATTCTAATGAACTAATTTTATTGACGTGCTTATATAATTTACAACATACAAGATGGACTCCGAAGAACTTCATGACACTAATTGCTACACACAATACTCACCCCATTCCCATAGCCAACATTCTATGTAGGCACGTAGGAGTCTCAAATTCCAAACTATTGCAATGCCAAGTACCGTGTCTTCTCACCATGGACATTCATTCCATGTGCGTCCTCCCATCCAATCACTCACTTTCACAGCATGTTAACTGGACTGAGAATGGGATCTCATTTCTCATTTAGGTCATATACCGAAGAGAGAAAAGCAATATAAAGAAGACGAAAAAGGGTGCTACCAATAGCGCTTGTGTGGATGAGCAGACAACTAGGGAAAGAGCCGTGGGTGGCACAACTCATCCACATTTGTGGATCCATGGTGGTTGATGAATTTGGGAAAACTCTGAAAAGCAAGGAGTGGACCTTTGGTCAAAAGTTGCAACACAACTTGCTTCGCTTTTCCTAGAATGTGATAAAGACAGTGAAAGTTGTCGCAAAGGGATGGGGCCGTCTGTACACCTCTGAGTACAAGAAGGATAAGGCACACAATTCAATTTCAAGAGATGATCAAAAGGTCACTTGCCAATGGTTTGACACTGTGGACGAGCATATGCATGGTTGTGTGAATGTCATAAGCTACAACCATGCTCCTGCAAAAATAGGAGGGAGTGGTGTGGGTTGAGGCAGTGGAGTTTCTAATGTGGAAGATGCCGCTGAATCATAGGATCGCAAAAGAGGCAGTCTTGAATGAGGTGTCTGCCCAAGGTCCTCGCAAGGACAAGAACATTGAGGAGAGCCTTCTGGACATGGTGAGCACATAAAAAATGATGGCAATCCATCGAAAGGAGTCAGATGTAGACCGCAAGGCTCTAGAAACTCAAAAACTTGTGATGTTGGGAAACCTTACAACGGCCTTGACTGGTCTTATGGATGTCTTGAAGAGTTTTTAGAAGCCTTGAGTTGCAAGGAAGCTATGTTATTGTACTTTCATGTAGTGATTAACATGCCATTTGCTTGTTGTACTTCATTTTGGTCCTGCGCTTGAAGCTTGTCATTCAATCTGAAGGTGTTAAGTTTTACCTCATTTGTCTCACACTTGTTACATATGTTGATCATACTTTCTAATAATGGGTAGCCTTTAACATGTAAAGCCTCAATCTGATGTCATTCCATTCATTGGGTTCAAGTGATGAAAGAATCAATGCTCATTGTGTTTGGCACTATTGCAATTCTCATAGCCATGATTACTAACATAGAATTAAGTGAGTGGTGCTATGATGCGAGTGAGGCAATCACACATTGGATGACATTTTTTAGTCAGTGCATGGCTCGTGCAATATTGGCATGCAAAGCCCGGATTGCTCGTCGTCGATGCCACGAGCGTAGGTCCTATTGGGGGCTTACTGTAGACCATAGGGATTCATGGAGAGATACTTGCTTGGTAGTTATTAAGATGGGATGTTCAAAAATGGGATGAGATTGAGCAAAGATACCTACCACCTCTTGTGTGCAATGCTAGCTCCATTCTAGCAAAGCTGTGCAGACACCAACTGGAAAAAAGCCATCGCTCTGGAGAAGCGTGTTTGTGTGGCATTGCACTGTCTAGCCACTAGCTCTAACTTACAAGTGGTTCTCTACATCCTCTACACAAAAAAAAAGTGAGAGCTTTCTATGAGGCTATGGAGAATTGTGGCTTGCACAACTTAAACATAAAGTGGCCATCTCCTGAAAGGATGCTACCTTGGCGCAGAGGGATTCGAGGCTATATGTGGCATTCCGTATGTTATCGGTGATGTGGTGGTAGTCATGTGCCTATCATTGCTTTGCATGTGCATTCGAAAGACTAATTCAACAAGAAAGGTTTGATCAGCCACATGATCCCTATACAAGTTCACATTATTGTGTTCACTAATTAATCAAGCCCTATCGGGCTTGATTAATTAATGAACATGTGTCTAGCCTAAATATGTGGTCATGCACACTATACGAGCAAGGTGACGTGAAAAATAAAGTTTAATTATTGTTTGTCAACAATCTATTTGACCATGCATATGTGTACATGGACAACTACATACCACAAATAGGCTTGGTGTGAGCCTTGAATAGACCAATTGGATTATTCCCAATATAGGGAATGGGATTATGCATATGGACAAGAAAAGAGATGTTTCAATCTACAAAGGTATGAAAGATCGGGTCGTATATTACTCAATGCTTAGAGCCTTAGACATTCGTGATATTTTCTTTTCAAATAATGTTGGCTTTAGATACTATAGAGATGGCAATGGTGTCGCGAGATGAGTGATGAACAAGGAAAAGACAGTAAAAACGACCTACCTGGGAGCCAAAACAATCACATATCTCCTTGGATATTGATGGATGATGAGGAGGATCCAAAGGAGCACTTCTCCCATAGATACACAGTAACACGTCCCTGTGGAAAAATATTCAATTGAAAAATCCAACCTTAAATGCTAAAGGTTTTGTGCGACTTTCATCTTCTTGCAAAGGCTTTTTTTGATGTAGCATCTTTTGTCTACTGATCTTCAATACGAGGCCTGGTACACACCGAGGGTGCTTGCTAAAGGAGTCACCGTGCGAACGAATGAACAAAGGACAAAATAGCTGTGCGCACGCTTACATTTCACACACAGCCAAAGCACAAATTGAGTCACGGCGCAAACCAATGAATAGAGGAAAAAACAGTTGGGCGAGCACTTGCATTTTACACACAGTCAAAGCATGTGTAGGGTCTACCTCCAACTTGGAGTGCCATGTTGTGTCGCCGCTTTTGCATGCCATGGGTAGCCAACTCTGGCTACCTATAGGGATGGACAAGCTACTCCACAGCCAATGGGAGCCCTTGCTCCAACCTACAATAAAACATTCCCGTGTACCTGCAAATTCTTATGTACCTTTATATCCTCCATCTTGGCTATTGAAATGTGTGGTGCCATTGAGGACAAAGTATAAGTAGTGGACCAAGATCAATAGCATGCAACCACATCACACTTGGACATTATCACACATGAGCATATTTGTAAGAGGTGTACCCTCCTCATATAAAAAGGGTCATTTCCAAGCAATGAACATAAGCAGCTCTCTATGAGTATAAGTTTCCATCTTGTAACCTAATTATGCTTGAGTCAAGCTTGATTAAGTCATTAGGAGTTTCATGATGTTGTTAATTATGCTACATCCACCATAGGATTAGTATTTCTTAATCATATGATTAGGATTGAGCACACCATAGCTATGCATGCTTGAGGCCTCATTCATATCCATGGTATCAGAGCCACTCCTCTTCTCATGAACTTCTCCATTAGCTTAGCCTCAGCCCACATTAATCCTTTCCACCAGTAATCTCATGTTTATTAAACCAATTCTCAATTTTTCCAGCATCTTATCCATAGCTCCCACTTGTGGACAAAATTTTCATAGCTTGATTCTCCACATCCTCTTCACTATTGTTGATCAATTCCTCTTAGATATATCTTGTTGACCTCATTGCTATTCTATTGGCTTAATTTCTCATAAAACGTCTCATTTTCACCGACTGTAGAAATGCTCCATTCGTTTACATGATGTAGTCAACATTGGATCAAGCCCTTATAGGGCTCGTTAGACACTACTACAAGGACTCGGGTATCAAGTATTTTGGCATACTACATGACCCGGGAGACGTGGATGTGCACAAGCACTACAAACAAGCACAAATCCACCAAATTTGGGCGACTTTGGGCTATTTCTTTCCCTTGGGACATTGATTCTCATCAAGGGTTCTTCTAAGGCTATCAACAAAGCCCCATCAAAAGCTTTTGCATTTGCTCAATTTTGACCTCCAAAAATTGATGTTGTTTATCAGTATTTTTAGCTCTAATCAGTATAATTAAGAGGACAATGAAAAAAAATTAGCCTAATTAAATGTTAAAATTGAATTCCTTAGGTTCTATTATCCTTGTTTGAGTGTCAAATCTCTCATTTGGTATTTGGGTCATTAACGGGAAGCCTTTTGAGCATATTCAGTTTTACCACTAATTTGTAAGCAATTAGACACTACCAAGAGTCAAACTCTAGTAAGACCTTTGCAATGGTGTCAAGCACTATCACAAATGTTGAAAAGTTCAATGGGGAAGGGTTCCACACCTTACAGAGATGAAGTACCCTCTAAAGTATAAGAAATTGTGAAAAATCATTAAGAAAAATGTGCCGGATGAACCAATTGAAGGGTGGGTTGAAAAAGATAAGCAATCAATGTCACTTATTGGTTTACACCTAGTTGTATTCATCACATCAACTCTAAGGAACACGCTGCAAAGGATGCATGGGATACATTGAAGCTCGTGTTTGGAGCTAAGGCAAAGAACCAGGAAATTCACTTAAAGCTTGAATTCTATGGTCTACAAATGAACTTTAACGAGTCTTTGGCTCAATTTGTTAGTAAAATGAAAGCATCATGACCCAGATAGATGGAATAGATGCTAAGATTAGAGATAAATATGCACCTGCAATACTCATAAAAAGCATGCCAGAGGAATATGGTGCACTTGTAACCACTCTAAAGAATCTACTTGAACCAACATTTGAGAATTATACTTGAAGAAGAGAAGCAGTTAAAGAATGCCATACAAAGTACATCAAGGAAACAAGCTTTGACATCTTGTGTTACCACACTTAACCACCTTGAGTAGCATGTTGTACTAAGGGGAAGTGATGGATCTTTTGTAATACACATTCAACCACCTTGTAGTATCCTATACATCATGGCACCAAGGGGGGGTGTTTAAATTTGTGGCGCCATTGTGGGAAAGGTATGAGTAGAGGACCACCAGGATCAAGAGCATGCAACCACATCACACTTGGACATTATCCCACATGAGCATATTTGTAAGAGGTTTACCCTCCTCTTATAAAAAGGGTTATTTCCAAGCGATTTTATGTCAATAATGCTGGTGAAGCATTTTGATAGTCTTGAGAATGAGGTCGTGGAGACCTAACTGAACGCAAGCAGCTTGCAAGCCTCTCTATGAGTAGAAGTTTCCATCTTATAACCTAATTGTGCGTGACTCAAGCTTGGTTGTCATTAGGAGTTTTGCTATGTTGTTAATTAGTCCTCCCAACCCACCATAAGATTAGTATTTCTTAATCACATGATTAGGATTGAGCACACCATAGCTATGTATGCTTGAGGATTCATGTCCAATATTTTGACACTGGCTTGCGCACCTGTGGTCCTGGTTTGTTGGAGTGTGATCCGCCTTCTATCAGCTGCTGCAACCCCCCTAATACAAGTACCTTCTTTGAGCCTTATGTAGTTTCCAACCTGCTCTGTTGTTGTTGGATCTTGTCGACTTCCTTATGCATATTAATGCACCGATTAATGTTTTGTACTCCTGCATGTCAAAGTCCAGATGAAGTATTCCCATGCATGTTACTATTTGGTTCCGAGATTTTGGTTTGTGGAGGTAACAAGAATCTCACGGGCTACTACAACACCATGAACTGAGCATGACCTCCAACAATTTATATTTGTTGGGCAGATCTCTCTCTCTCTCTCTCTCTCTCTCTCTCTCTCTCTCAGTAGGTTACATTGAAATTGTAAAATTGGGTTTCTTTTCATGTTCATAAAGGAACATGCTGTTGAAGTTTCTATAAAGAAATACGTTCTTATAAACTAATTTTAATGACTTGTTAATGCTTGAAGTAGTCTCTGAAACCCAACCACTTCATAGCATAACAACAAATAAACAACGTGATTACAAGTTGTCACTAATAGTGGCCTCTATTAGCTATATAGAACAGACACCTCAAATAACATCGGTGCCTACAAAGATACATGAAAAAGTACATCTTTGTGTTGAAAACTACCTAGTTGTCTAGGTAGGTTCAAAACATTCATTCCTCCCAACATAAATCAAGCAAAGTCCATATGTATTCACACCACTCCTATAGTTTTTGAAATCCTTAGGGCATGGATTCTGTAATGTCAATGTTGTGAAGTGATAGATGCATCTGCCTTCCCTACATTCAACCTACCATCATAAACATACAAATTAGCTCTGAATTACACTCTGATTTTCTTCACTGGAGTCTAGAAACTTCTTGTGGAACGGAATGGTTGGCAACCGTTGTCTGAACGATTTGTTGAGACTATGTTCTCTCTCTCTCTCTCTCTCTCTCTCTCTCTCTCTCTCTCTCCAGGTTGTATTGCAATTGTAAAATTGGTTTTTCATGTCCATAAAGAAATGCATTCTAATGAACTAATTTTATTGACGTGCTTATATAATTTACAACATACAAGATGGACTCCAAAGAACTTCATGACACTAATTGCTACACACAATACTCACCCCATTCCCATAGCCAACATTCTATGTAGGCACGTAGGAGTCTCAAATTCCAAACTATTGCAATGCCAAGTACCGTGTCTTCTCACCATGGACATTCATTCCATGTGCGTCCTCCCATCCAATCACTCACTTTCATAGCATGTTAACTAGACTGAGAATGGGATCTCCTTTCTCATTTAGGTCATATACCGAAGAGAGAAAGGCAATATAAAGAAGACGAAAAAGGGTGCTACCAATAGCGCTTGTGTGGATGAGCAGACAACTAGGGAAAGAGCCGTGGGTGGCACAACTCATCCACATTTGTGGATCCATGGTGGTTGATGAATTTGGGAAAACTCTGAAAAGCAAGGAGTGGACCTTTGGTCAAAAGTTGCAACACAACTTGCTTCGCTTTTCCTAGAATGTGATAAAGACAGTGAAAGTTGTCGCAAAGGGATGGGGCCGTCTGTACACCTCTGAGTACAAGAAGGATAAGGCACACAATTCAATTTCAAGAGATGATCAAAAGGTCACTTGCCAATGGTTTGACACTGTGGACGAGCATATGCATGGTTGTGTGAATGTCATAAGCTACAACCATGCTCCTGCAAAAATAGGAGGGAGTGGTGTGGGTTGAGGCAGTGGAGTTTCTAATGTGGAAGATGCCGCTGAATCATAGGATCGCAAAAGAGGCAGTCTTGAATGAGGTGTCTGCCCAAGGTCCTCGCAAGGACAAGAACATTGAGGAGAGCCTTCTGGACATGGTGAGCACATAAAAAATGATGGCAATCCATCGAAAGGAGTCAGATGTAGACCGCAAGGCTCTAGAAACTCAAAAACTTGTGATGTTGGGAAACCTTACAACGGCCTTGACTGGTCTTATGGATGTCTTGAAGAGTTTTCAGAAGCCTTGAGTTGCAAGGAAGCTATGTTATTGTACTTTCATGTAGTGATTAACATGCCATTTGCTTGTTGTACTTCATTTTGGTCCTGCGCTTGAAGCTTGTCATTCAATATGAAGGTGTTAAGTTTTACCTCATTTGTCTCACACTTGTTACATATGTTGATCATATTTTCTAATAATGGGTAGCCTTTAACATGTAAAGCCTCAATCTGATGTCATTCCATTCATTGGGTTCAAGTGATGAAAGAATCAATGCTCATTGTGTTTGGCACTATTGCAATTCTCATAGCCATGATTACTAACATAGAATTAAGTGAGTGGTGCTATGATGCGAGTGAGGCAATCACACATTGGATGACATTTTTTAGTCAGTGCATGGCTCGTGCAATATTGGCATGCAAAGCCCGGATTGCTCGTCGTCGATGCCACGAGCGTAGGTCCTATTGGGGGCTTACTGTAGACCATAGGGATTCATGGAGAGATACTTGCTTGGTAGTTATTAAGATGGGATGTTCAAAAAGAGGATGAGATTGAGCAAAGATACCTACCACCTCTTGTGTGCAAGGCTAGCTCCATTCTAGCAAAGCTGTGCAGACACCAACTGCAAAAAAGCCATCGCTGTGGAGAAGCGTGTTTGTGTGGCATTGCACTGTCTAGCCACTAGCTCTAACTTACAAGTGGTTCTCTACATCCTCTGCACAAAAAAAAAGTGAGAGCTTTCTATGAGGCTATGGAGAATTGTGGCTTGCACAACTTAAACATAAAGTGGCCATCTCCTGAAAGGATGCTACCTTGACGCAGAGGGATTCGAGGCTATATGTGGCATTCCGTATGTTATCGATGATGTGGATGGTAGTCATGTGCCTATCATTGCTTTGCATGTGCATTCGAAAGACTAATTCAACAAGAAAGGTTTGATCAGCCACATGATCCCTATACAAGTTCACATTATTGTGTTCACTAATTAATCAAGCCCTATCGGGCTTGATTAATTAATGAACATGTGGCTAGCCTAAATATGTGGTCATGCACACTATACGAGCAAGGTGACGTGAAAAATAAAGTTTAATTATTGTTTGTCAACAATCTATTTGACCATGCATATGTGTACATGGACAACTACATACCACAAATAGGCTTGGTGTGAGCCTTGAATAGACCAATTGGATTATTCCCAATATAGGGAATGGGATTATGCATATGGACAAGAAAAGAGATGTTTCAATCTACAAAGGTATGAAAGATCGGGTCGTATATTACTCAATGCTTAGAGCCTTAGACATTCGTGATATTTTCTTTTCAAATAATGTTGGCTTTAGATACTATAGAGATGGCAATGGTGTCGTGAGATGAGTGATGAACAAGGAAAAGACAGTAAAAACGACCTTCCTGGGAGCCAAAACAATCACATATCTCCTTGGATATTGATGGATGAGGAGGAGGATCCAAAGGAGCACTTCTCCCATAGATACACAGTAACACGTCCCTGTGGAAAAATATTCAATTGAAAAATCCAACCTTAAATGCTAAAGGTTTTGTGCGACTTTCATCTTCTTGCAAAGGCTTTTTTGATGTAGCATCTTTTGTCTACTGATCTTCAACTGATCTTCAATACGAGGCCTGGTACACACCGGAGGGTGCTTGCTAAAGGAGTCACCGTGCGAACGAATGAACAAAGGACAAAATAGCTGTGCGCACGCTTACATTTCACACACAGCCAAAGCACAAATTGAGTCACGGCGCAAACCAATGAATAGAGGAAAAAACAGTTGGGCGAGCACTTGCATTTGACACACAGTCAAAGCATGTGTAGGGTCTACCTCCGACTTGGAGTGCCATGTTGTGTCGCCGCTTTTGCATGCCATGGGTAGCCAACTCTGGCTACCTATAGGGATGGACAAGCTACTCCACAGCCAATGGGAGCCCTTGCTCCAACCTACAATAAAACATTCCCGTGTACCTGCAAATTCTCATGTACCTTTATATCCTCCATCTTGGCTATTGAAATGTGTGGTGCCATTGAGGACAAAGTATAAGTAGTGGACCAAGATCAATAGCATGCAACCACATCACACTTGGACATTATCACACATGAGCATATTTGTAAGAGGTGTACCCTCCTCATATAAAAAGGGTCATTTCCAAGCAATGAACATAAGCAGAGCTCTATGAGTACAAGTTTCCATCTTGTAACCTAATTATGCTTGAGTCAAGCTTGATTAAGTCATTAGGAGTTTCATGATGTTGTTAATTATGCTACATCCACCATAAGATTAGTATTTCTTAATCATATGATTAGGATTGAGCACACCATAGCTATGCATGCTTGAGGCTTCATTCATATCCATGGTATAAAGCCACTCCTCTTCTCATGAACTTCTCCATTAGCTTAGCCTCAGCCCACATTAATCCTTTCCACCAGTAATCTCATGTTTATTAAACCAATTCTCAATTTTTCCAGCATCTTATCCATAGCTCCCACTTGTGGATAAAATTTTCATAGCTTGATTCTCCACATCCTCTTCACTATTGGTCAATTCCTCTTAGATATATCTTGGACTCGGGTATCAAGTACTTTGGCATACTACATGACCCGGGAGACGTGGATGTGCACAGGCACTACAAACAAGCACAAATCCACCAAATTTGGGCGACTTGAGCTATTTCTTTCCCTTGGGACATTGATTCTCATCAAGGGTTCTTCTAAGGCTATCAACAAAGCCCCATCAAAAGCTTTTGCATTTGCTCAATTTTGACCTCCAAAGTTTGATGTTGTTTATCACTATTTTTAGCTCTAATCACTATAATTAAGAGGATAATGAAAAACAATTGGCCTAATTAAATGTTAAAATTGAATTCCTTAGGTTCTATTATCCTTGTTTGAGTGTCAAATCTCTCATTTGGCATTTGGGTTATTAACGGGAAGCCTTTTGAGCATATTCAGTTTTACCACTAATTTGTAAGCAATTAGACACTACCAAGAGTCAAACTCTAGTAAGACCTTTGCAATGGTGTCAAGCACTATCACAAATGTTGAGAAGTTCAATGGGGAAGGGTTCCACACCTTACAGAGATGAAGTACCCTCTAAAGCATAAGAAATTGTGAAAAATCATTAAGAAAAATGTGCCGGATGAACCAATTGAAGGGTGGGTTGAAAAAGATAAGCAATCAATGTCACTTATTGGTTTACCTATTCATCACATCAACTCTAAGGAACACGCTGCAAAGGGTGCATGGGATACATTGAAGCTCGTGTTTGGAGCTAAGGCAAAGAACCAGGAAATTCACTTAAAGCTTGAATTCTATGGTCTACAAATGAACTTTAACGAGTCTTTGGCTCAATTTGTTAGTAAAATGAAAGCATCATGACCCAGATAGATGGAATAGATGCTAAGATTAGAGAAAAATATGCACCTGCAATACTCAGAAAAAGCATGCCAGAGGAATATGGTGCACTTGTAACCACTCTAAAGAATCTACTTGAACCAACATTTGAGAATTATACTTGAAGAAGAGAAGCAGTTAAAGAATGCCATACAAAGTACATCAAGGAAACAAGCTTTGACATCTTGTGTTACCACACTTAACCACCTTGAGTAGCATGTTGTACTAAGGGGAAGTGATGGATCTTTTGTAATACACATTCAACCACCTTGTAGTATCCTATACATCATGGCACCAAGGGGGGGTGTTTAAATTTGTGGCGCCATTGTGGGAAAGGTATGAGTAGAGGACCAGGATCAAGAGCATGCAACCACATCACACTTGGACATTATCCCACATGAGCATATTTGTAAGAGGTTTACCCTTCTCTTATAAAAAGGGTTATTTCCAAGCAATGAATGCAAGCAGCTTGCAAGCCTCTCTATGAGTAGAAGTTTCCATCTTATAACCTGATTGTGCGTGACTCAAGCTTGGTTGTCATTAGGAGTTTTGCTATGTTGTTAATTAGTCCTCCCAACCCACCATAAGATTAGTATTTCTTAATCACATGATTAGGATTGAGCACACCATAGCTATGTATGCTTGAGGATTCATGTCCAATATTTTGACACTGGCTTGCGCACCTGTGGTCCTGGTTTGTTGGAGTGTGATCCGCCTTCTATCAGATGCTGCAACCCCCCTAATACAAGTACCTTCTTTGAGCCTGATGTAGTTTCCAACCTGCTCTGTTGTTGTTGGATCTTGTCGACTTCCTTATGCATATTAATGCACCGATTAATGTTTTGTACTCCTGCATGTCAAAGTCGAGATGAAGTATTCCCATGCATGTTACTATTTGGTTCCTAGATTTTGGTTTGTGGAGGTAACAAGAATCTCACGGGCTACTACAACACCATGAACTGAGCATGACCTCCAACAATTTATATTTGTTGGGCAGATCTCTCTCTCTCTCTCTCTCTCTCTCTCTCTCTCTCTCTCTCTCTCTCTCTCTCTCTCTCTCTCTCTCTCTCTCTCTCTCAGTAGGTTACATTGAAATTGTAAAATTGGGTTTCTTTTCATGTTCATAAAGGAACATGCTGTTGAGGTTTCTATAAAGAAATACGTTCTTATAAACTAATTTTAATGACTTGTTAATGCTTGAAGTAGTCTCTGAAACCCAACCACTTCATAGCATAACAACAAATAAACAACGTGATTACAAGTTGTCACTAATAGTGGCCTCTATTAGCTATATAGAACAGACACCTCAAATAACATCGGTGCCTACAAAGACACATGAAAAGTACATCTTTGTGTTGAAAACTAGCTAGTTGTCTAGGTAGGTTCAAAACATTCATTCCTCCCAACATAAATCAAGCAAAGTTCATATGTATTGACACCACTCCTATAGTTTTTGAAATCCTTAGGGCATGGATTCTGTAATGTCAATGTTGTGAAGTGATAGATGCATCTGCCTTCCCTACATACAGCCTACCATCATAAACATACAAATTAGCTCTGAGTTACACTCTGATTTTCTTCACTGGAGTCTAGAAACTTCTTGTGGAACGGAATGGTTGGCAACCGTTGTCTGAACGATTTGTTGAGACTATGTTCTCTCTCTCTCTCTCTCTCTCTCTCTCTCTCTCTCTCTCTCTCCAGGTTGTATTGCAATTGTAAAATTGGTTTTTCATGTCCATAAAGAAATGCATTCTAATGAACTAATTTTATTGACGTGCTTATATAATTTACAACATACAAGATGGACTCCGAAGAACTTCATGACACTAATTGCTACACACAATACTCACCCCATTCCCATAGCCAACATTCTATGTAGGCACGTAGGAGTCTCAAATTCCAAACTATTGCAATGCCAAGTACCGTGAATGTGATAAAGACAGTGAAAGTTGTCGCAAAGGGATGGGGCCGTCTGTACACCTCTGAGTACAAGAAGGATAAGGCACACAATTCAATTTCAAGAGATGATCAAAAGGTCACTTGCCAATGGTTTGACACTGTGGACGAGCATATGCATGGTTGTGTGAATGTCATAAGCTACAACCATGCTCCTGCAAAAATAGGAGGGAGTGGTGTGGGTTGAGGCAGTGGAGTTTCTAATGTGGAAGATGCCGCTGAATCATAGGATCGCAAAAGAGGCAGTCTTGAATGAGGTGTCTGCCCAAGGTCCTCGCAAGGACAAGAACATTGAGGAGAGCCTTCTGGACATGGTGAGCACATAAAAAATGATGGCAATCCATCGAAAGGAGTCAGATGTAGACCGCAAGGCTCTAGAAACTCAAAAACTTGTGATGTTGGGAAACCTTACAACGGCCTTGACTGGTCTTATGGATGTCTTGAAGAGTTTTCAGAAGCCTTGAGTTGCAAGGAAGCTATGTTATTGTACTTTCATGTAGTGATTAACATGCCATTTGCTTGTTGTACTTCATTTTGGTCCTGCGCTTGAAGCTTGTCATTCAATATGAAGGTGTTAAGTTTTACCTCATTTGTCTCACACTTGTTACATATGTTGATCATACTTTTCTAATAATGGGTAGCCTTTAACATGTAAAGCCTCAATCTGATGTCATTCCATTCATTGGGTTCAAGTGATGAAAGAATCAATGCTCATTGTGTTTGGCACTATTGCAATTCTCATAGCCATGATTACTAAGATAGAATTAAGTGAGTGGTGCTATGATGCGAGTGAGGCAATCACACATTGGATGACATTTTTTAGTCAGTGCATGGCTCGTGCAATATTGGCATGCAAAGCTCGGATTGCTCGTCGTCGATGCCACGAGCGTAGGTCCTATTGGGGGCTTACTGTAGACCATAGGGATTCATGGAGAGATACTTGCTTGGTAGTTATTAAGATGGGATGTTCAAAAAGAGGATGAGATTGAGCAAAGATACCTACCACCTCTTGTGTGCAAGGCTAGCTCCATTCTAGCAAAGCTGTGCAGACACCAACTGCAAAAAAGCCATCGCTGTGCAGACACCAACTGCAAAAAAGCCATCGCTGTGGAGAAGCGTGTTTGTGTGGCATTGCACTGTCTAGCCACTAGCTCTAACTTACAAGTGGTTCTCTACATCCTCTGCACAAAAAAAAAGTGAGAGCTTTCTATGAGGCTATGGAGAATTGTGAGCTTGCACAACTTAAACATAAAGTGGCCATCTCCTGAAAGGATGCTACCTTGGCGCAGAGGGATTCGAGGCTATATGTGGCATTCCGTATGTTATCGGTGATGTGGATGGTAGTCATGTGCCTATCATTGCTTTGCATGTGCATTCGAAAGACTAATTCAACAAGAAAGGTTTGATCAGCCACATGATCCCTATACAAGTTCACATTATTGTGTTCACTAATTAATCAAGCCCTATCGGGCTTGAGTAATTAATGAACAGGTGGCTAGCCTAAATATGTGGTCATGCACACTATACGAGCAAGGTGACGTGAAAAATAAAGTTTAATTATTGTTTGTCAACAATCTATTTGACCATGCATATGTGTACATGGACAACTACATACCACAAATAGGCTTGGTGTGAGCCTTGAATAGACCAATTGGATTATTCCAAATATAGGGAATGGGATTATGCATATGGACAAGAAAAGAGATGTTTCAATCTACAAAGGTATGAAAGATCGGGTCGTATATTACTCAATGCTTAGAGCCTTAGACATTCGTGATATTTTCTTTTCAAATAATGTTGGCTTTAGATACTATAGAGATGGCAATGGTGTCGCGAGATGAGTGATGAACAAGGAAAAGACAGTAAAAACGACCTACCTGGGAGCCAAAACAATCACATATCTCCTTGGATATTGATGGATGATGATGAGGAGGATCCAAAGGAGCACTTCTCCCATAGATACACAGTAACACGTCCCTGTGGAAAAATATTCAATTGAAAAATCCAACCTTAAATGCTAAAGGTTTTGTGCGACTTTCATCTTCTTGCAAAGGCTTTTTTGATGTAGCATCTTTTGTCTACTGATCTTCAACTGATCTTCAATACGAGGCTTGGTACACACCGAGAGGGTGCTTGCTAAAGGAGTCACCGTGCGAACGAATGAACAAAGGACAAAATAGCTGTGCGCACCCTTACATTTGACACACAGCCAAAGCACAAATTGAGTCACGGCGCAAACCAATGAATAGAGGAAAAAACAGTTGGGCGAGCACTTGCATTTTACACACAGTCAAGCATGTGTAGGGTCTACCTCCAACTTGGAGTGCCATGTTGTGTCGCCGCTTTTGCATGCCATGGGTAGCCAACTCTGGCTACCTATAGGGATGGACAAGCTACTCCACAGCCAATGGGAGCCCTTGCTCCAACCTACAATAAGACATTCCCGTGTACCTACAAATTCTCATGTACCTTTATATCCTCCATCTTGGCTATTGAAATGTGTGGTGCCATTGAGGACAAAGTATAAGTAGTGGACCAAGATCAATAGCATGCAACCACATCACACTTGGACATTATCACACATGAGCATATTTGTAAGAGGTGTACCCTCCTCATATAAAAAGGGTCATTTCCAAGCAATGAACATAAGCAGCTCTCTATGAGTACAAGTTTCCATCTTGTAACCTAATTATGCTTGAGTCAAGCTTGATTAAGTCATTAGGAGTTTCATGATGTTGTTAATTATGCTACATCCACCATAAGATTAGTATTTCTTAATCATATGATTAGGATTGAGCACACCATAGCTATGCATGCTTGAGGCCTCATTCATATCCATGGTATAAAGCCACTCCTCTTCTCATGAACTTCTCCATTAGCTTAGCCTTAGCCCACATTAATCCTTTCCACCAGTAATCTCATGTTTATTAAACCAATTCTCAATTTTTCCAGCATCTTATCCATAGCTCCCACTTGTGGACAAAATTTTCATAGCTTGATTCTCCACATCCTCTTCACTATTGATCAATTCCTCTTAGATATATCTTGGACTCGGGTATCAAGTACTTTGGCATACTACATGACCCGGGAGACGTGGATGTGCACAGGCACTACAAACAAGCACAAATCCACCAAATTTGGGCGACTTTGAGCTATTTCTTTCCCTTGGGACATTGATTCTCATCAAGGGTTCTTCTAAGGCTATCAACAAAGCCCCATCAAAAGCTTTTGCATTTGCTCAATTTTGACCTCCAAAGTTTGATGTTGTTTATCACTATTTTTAGCTCTAATCACTATAATTAAGAGGATAATGAAAAAAAATTAGCCTAATTAAATGTTAAAATTGAATTCCTTAGGTTCTATTATCCTTGTTTGAGTGTCAAATCTCTCATTTGGCATTTGGGTCATTAACGGGAAGCCTTTTGAGCATATTCAGTTTTACCACTAATTTGTAAGCAATTCGACACTACCAAGAGTCAAACTCTAGTAAGACCTTTGCAATGGTGTCAAGCACTATCACAAATGTTGAGAAGTTCAATGGGGAAGGGTTCCACACCTTACAGAGATGAAGTACCCTCTAAAGCATAAGAAATTGTGAAAAATCATTAAGAAAAATGTGCCGGATGAACCAATTGAAGGGTGGGTTGAAAAAGATAAGCGATCAATGTCACTTATTGGTTTACACCTAGTTGTATTCATCACATCAACTCTAAGGAACACGCTGCAAAGGATGCATGGGATACATTGAAGCTCGTGTTTGGAGCTAAGGCAAAGAACCAGGAAATTCACTTAAAGCTTGAATTCTATGGTCTACAAATGAACTTTAACGAGTCTTTGGCTCAATTTGTTAGTAAAATGAAAGCATCATGACCCAGATAGATGGAATAGATGCTAAGATTAGAGATAAATATGCACTTGCAATACTCATAAAAAGCATGCCAGAGGAATATGGTGCACTTGTAACCACTCTAAAGAATCTACTTGAACCAACATTTGAGAATTATACTTGAAGAAGAGAAGCAGTTAAAGAATGCCATACAAAGTACATCAAGGAAACAAGCTTTGACATCTTGTGTTACCACACTTAACCACCTTGAGTAGCATGTTGTACTAAGGGGAAGTGATGGATCTTTTGTAATACACATTCAACCACCTTGTAGTATCCTATACATCATGGCACCAAGGGGGGGTGTTTAAATTTGTGGCACCATTGTAAGAAAGGAATGAGTAGAGGACCACGATCAAGAGCATGCAACCACATCACACTTGGACATTATCCCACATGAGCATATTTGTAAGAGGTTTACCCTCCTCTTATAAAAAGGGTTATTTCCAAGCAATGAACGCAAGCAGCTTGCAAGCCTCTCTATGAGTAGAAGTTTCCATCTTATAACCTGATTGTGCGTGACTCAAGCTTGGTTGTCATTAGGAGTTTTGCTATATTGTTAATTAGTCCTCCCAACCCACCATAAGATTAGTATTTCTTAATCACATGATTAGGATTGAGCACACCATAGCTATGTATGCTTGAGGATTCATGTCCAATATTTTGACAGTGGCTTGCGCACCTGTGGTCCTGGTTTGTTGGAGTGTGATCCGCCTTCTATCAGCTGCTGCAACCCCCCTAATACAAGTACCTTCTTTGAGCCTGATGTAGTTTCCAACCTGCTCTGTTGTTGTTGGATCTTGTCGACTTCCTTATGCATATTAATGCACCGATTAATGTTTTGTACTCCTGCATGTCAAAGTCCAGATGAAGTATTCCCATGCATGTTACTATTTGGTTCCTAGATTTTGGTTTGTGGAGGTAACAAGAATCTCACGGGCTACTACAACACCATGAACTGAGCATGACCTCCAACAATTTATATTTGTTGGGCAGATCTCTCTCTCTCTCTCTCTCTCTCTCTCTCTCTCTCTCTCTCTCTCTCTCTCTCTCTCTCTCTCTCTCTCTCTCAGTAGGTTACATTGAAATTGTAAAATTGGGTTTCTTTTCATGTTCATAAAGGAACATGCTGTTGAAGTTTCTATAAAGAAATACGTTCTTAAAAACTAATTTTAATGACTTGTTAATGCTTGAAGTAGTCTCTGAAACCCAACCACTTCATAGCATAACAACAAATAAACAACGTGATTACAAGTTGTCACTAATAGTGGCCTCTATTAGCTATATAGAACAGACACCTCAAATAACATCGGTGCCTACAAAGATACATGAAAGAGTACATCTATGTGTTGAAAACTACCTAGTTGTCTAGGTAGGTTCTAAACATTCATTCCTCCCAACATAAATCAAGCAAAGTCCATATGTATTGACACCACTCCTATAGTTTTTGAAATCCTTAGGGCATGGATTCTGTAATGTCAATGTTGTGAAGTGATAGATGCATCTGCCTTCCCTACATTCAGCCTACCATCATAAACATGCAAATTAGCTCTGAATTACACTCTGATTTTCTTCACTGGAGTCTAGAAACTTCTTGTGGAACGGAATGGTTGGCAACCGTTGTCTGAACGATTTGTTGAGACTATGTTCTCTCTCTCTCTCTCTCTCTCTCTCTCTCTCTCTCTCTCTCTCTCTCTCTCCAGGTTGTATTGCAATTGTAAAATTGGTTTTTCATGTCCATAAAGAAATGCATTCTAATGAACTAATTTTATTGACGTGCTTATATAATTTACAACATACAAGATGGACTCCGAAGAACTTCATGACACTAATTGCTACACACAATACTCACCCCATTCCCATAGCCAACATTCTATGTAGGCACGTAGGAGTCTCAAATTCCAAACTATTGCAATGCCAAGTACCGTGTCTTCTCACCATGGACATTCATTCCATGTGCGTCCTCCCATCCAATCACTCACTTTCACAGCATGTTAATTGGACTGAGAATGGGATCTCCTTTCTCATTTAGGTCATATACCGAAGAGAGAAAGGCAATATAAAGAAGACGAAAAAGGGTGCTACCAATAGCGCTTGTGTGGGTGAGCAGACAACTAGGGAAAGAGCCGTGGGTGGCACAACTCATCCACATTTGTGGATCCATGGTGGTTGATGAATTTGGGAAAACTCTGAAAAGCAAGGAGTGGACCTTTGGTCAAAAGTTGCAACACAACTTGCTTCGCTTTTCCTAGAATGTGATAAAGACAATGAAAGTTGTCGCAAAGGGATGGGGCCGTCTGTACACCTCTGAGTACAAGAAGGATAAGGCACACAATTCAATTTCAAGAGATGATCAAAAGGTCACTTGCCAATGGTTTGACACTGTGGACGAGCATATGCATGGTTGTGTGAATGTCATAAGCTACAACCATGCTCCTGCAAAAATAGGAGGGAGTGGTGTGGGTTGAGGCAGTGGAGTTTCTAATGTGGAAGATGCCGCTGAATCATAGGATCGCAAAAGAGGCAGTCTTGAATGAGGTGTCTGTCCAAGGTCCTCGCAAGGAAAAGAACATTGAGGAGAGCCTTCTGGACATGGTGAGCACATAAAAAATGATGGCAATCCATCGAAAGGAGTCAGATGTAGACCGCAAGGCTCTAGAAACTCAAAAACTTGTGATGTTGGGAAACCTTACAACGGCCTTGACTGGTCTTATGGATGTCTTGAAGAGTTTACAGAAGCCTTGAGTTGCAAGGAAGCTATGTTATTGTACTTTCATGTAGTGATTAACATGCCATTTGCTTGTTGTACTTCATTTTGGTCCTGCGCTTGGAGCTTGTCATTCAATATGAAGGTGTTAAGTTTTACCTCATTTGTCTCACACTTGTTACATATGTTGATCATATTTTCTAATAATGGGTAGCCTTTAATATGTAAAGCCTCAATCTGATGTCATTCCATTCATTGGGTTCAAGTGATGAAAGAATCAATGCTCATTATGTTTGGCACTATTGCAATTCTCATAGCCATGATTACTAAGATAGAATTAAGTGAGTGGTGCTATGATGCGAGTGAGGCAATCACACATTGGATGACATTTTTTAGTCAGTGCATGGCTCGTGCAATATTGGCATGCAAAGCCCGGATTGCTCGTCGTCGATGCCACGAGCGTAGGTCCTATTGGGGGCTTACTGTAGACCATAGGGATTCATGGAGAGATACTTGCTTGGTAGTTATTAAGATGGGATGTTCAAAAAGAGGATGAGATTGAGCAAAGATACCTACCACCTCTTGTGTGCAAGGCTAGCTCCATTCTAGCAAAGCTGTGCAGACACCAACTGCAAAAAAGCCATCGCTGTGGAGAAGCGTGTTTGTGTGGCATTGCACTGTCTAGCCACTAGCTCTAACTTACAAGTGGTTCTCTACATCCTCTGCACACAAAAAAAGTGAGAGCTTTCTATGAGGCTATGGAGAATTGTGGCTTGCACAACTTAAACATAAAGTGGCCATCTCCTGAAAGGATGCTACCTTGGCGCAGAGGGATTCGAGGCTATATGTGGCATTCCGTATGTTATCGGTGATGTGGATGGTAGTCATGTGCCTATCATTGCTTTGCATGTGCATTCGAAAGACTAATTCAACAAGAAAGGTTTGATCAGCCACATGATCCCTATACAAGTTCACATTATTGTGTTCACTAATTAATCAAACCCTATCGGGCTTGAGTAATTAATGAACATGTGGCTAGCCTAAATATGTGGTCATGCACACTATACGAGCAAGGTAATGTGAAAAATAAAGTTTAATTATTGTTTGTCAACAATCTATTTGACCATGCATATGTGTACATGGACAACTACATACCACAAATAGGCTTGGTGTGAGCCTTGAATAGACCAATTGGATTATTCCCAATATAGGGAATGGGATTATGCATATGGACAAGAAAAGAGATGTTTCAATCTACAAAGGTATGAAAGATCGGGTCGTATATTACTCAATGCTTAGAGCCTTAGACATTCGTGATATTTTCTTTTCAAATAATGTTGGCTTTAGATACTATAGAGATGGCAATGGTGTCGCGAGATGAGTGATGAACAAGGAAAAGACGGTAAAACGACCTACCTGGGAGCCAAAACAATCACATATCTCCTTGGATATTGATGGATGATGAGGAGGATCCAAAGGAGCACTTCTCCCATAGATACACAGTAACACGTCCCTGTGGAAAAATATTCAATTGAAAAATCCAACCTTAAATGCTAAAGGTTTTGTGCGACTTTCATCTTCTTGCAAAGGCTTTTTTGATGTAGCATCTTTTGTCTACTGATCTTCAACTCATCTTCAATACGAGGCCTGGTACACACCGAGGGTGCTTGCTAAAGGAGTCACCGTGCGAATGAATGAACAAAGGACAAAATAGCTGTGCGCACGCTTACATTTCACACACAGCCAAAGCACAAATTGAGTCACGGCGCAAACCAATGAATAGAGGAAAAAACAGTTGGGCGAGCACTTGCATTTTACACACAGTCAATGCGTGTGTAGGGTCTACCTCCAACTTGGAGTGCCATGTTGTGTCGCCGCTTGTGCATGCCATGGGTAGCCAACTCTGGCTACCTATAGGGATGGACAAGCTACTCCACAGCCAATTGGAGCCCTTGCTCCAACCTACAATAAAACATTCCCGTGTACCTGCAAATTCTCATGTACCTCTATATCCTTCATCTTGGCTATTGAAATATGTGGTGCCATTGAGGACAACGTATAAGTAGTGGACCAAGATCAATAGCATGCAACCACATCACACTTGGACATTATCACACATGATCATATTTGTAAGAGGTGTACCCTCCTCATATAAAAAGGGTCATTTCCAAGCAATGAACATAAGCAGAGCTCTATGAGTACAAGTTTCCATCTTGTAACCTAATTATGCTTGAGTCAAGCTTGATTAAGTCATTAGGAGTTTCATGATGTTGTTAATTATGCTACATCCACCATAAGATTAGTATTTCTTAATCATATGATTAGGATTGAGCACACCATAGCTATGCATGCTTGAGGCCTCATTCATATCCATGGTATAAAGCCACTCCTCTTCTCATGAACTTCTCCATTAGGTTAGCCTCAGCCCACATTAATCCTTTCCACCAGTAATCTCATGTTTATTAAACCAATTCTCAATTTTTTCAGCATCTTATCCATAGCTCCCACTTGTGGACAAAATTTTCATAGCTTGATTCTCCACATCCTCTTCACTATTGATCAATTCCTCTTAGATATATCTTGGACTCGGTTATCAAGTACTTTGGCATACTACATGACCCGGGAGACGTGGATGTGCACAGGCACTACAAACAAGCACAAATCCACCAAATTTGGGCGACTTTGAGCTATTTCTTTCCCTTGGGACATTGATTCTCATCAAGGGTTCTTCTAAGGCTATCAACAAAGCCCCATCAAAAGCTTTTGCATTTGCTCAATTTTGACCTCCAAAGTTTGATGTTGTTTATCACTATTTTTAGCTCTAATCACTATAATTAAGAGGATAATGAAAAAAAATTGGCCTAATTAAATGTTAAAATTGAATTCCTTAGGTTCTATTATCCTTGTTTGAGTGTCAAATCTCTCATTTGGCATTTGGGTCATTAACGGGAAGCCTTTTGAGCATATTCAGTTTTACCACTAATTTGTAAGCAATTAGACACTACCAAGAGTCAAACTCTAGTAAGACCTTTGCAATGGTGTCAAGCACTATCACAAATGTTGAAAAGTTCAATGGGGAAGGGTTCCACACCTTACAGAGATGAAGTACCCTCTAAAGCATAAGAAATTGTGAAAAATCATTAAGAAAAATGTGCCGGATGAACCAATTGAAGGGTGGGTTGAAAAAGATAAGCAATCAATGTCACTTATTGGTTTACACCTAGTTGTATTCATCACATCAACTCTAAGGAACACGCTGCAAAGGATGCATGGGATACATTGAAGCTCGTGTTTGGAGCTAAGGCAAAGAACCAGGAAATTCACTTAAAGCTTGAATTCTATGGTCTACAAATGAACTTTAACGAGTCTTTGGCTCAATTTGTTAGTAAAATGAAAGCATCATGACCCAGATAGATGGAATAGATGCTAAGATTAGAGATAAATATGCACCTGCAATACTTATAAAAAGCATGCCAAAGGAATATGGTGCACTTGTAACCACTCTAAAGAATCTACTTGAACCAACATTTGAGAATTATACTTGAAGAAGAGAAGCAGTTAAAGAATGCCATACAAAGTACATCAAGGAAACAAGCTTTGACATCTTGTGTTACCACACTTAACCACCTTGAGTAGCATGTTGTACTAAGGGGAAGTGATGGATCTTTTGTAATACACATTCAACCACCTTGTAGTATCCTATACATCATGGCACCAAGGGGGGGTGTTTAAATTTGTGGCGCCATTGTGGGAAAGGTATGAGTAGAGGACCACCAGGATCAAGAGCATGCAACCACATCACACTTGGACATTATCCCACATGAGCATATTTGTAAGAGGTTTACCCTTCTCTTATAAAAAGGGTTATTTCCAAGCAATGAACGCAAGCAGCTTGCAAGCCTCTCTATGAGTAGAAGTTTCCATCTTATAACCTGATTGTGCGTGACTCAAGCTTGGTTGTCATTAGGAGTTTTGCTATGTTGTTAATTAGTCTTCCCAACCCACCATAAGATTAGTATTTCTTAATCACATGATTAGGATTGAGCACACCATAGCTATGTATGCTTGAGGATTCATGTCTAATATTTTGACACTGGCTTGCGCACATGTGGTCCTGGTTTGTTGGAGTGTGATCCGCCTTCTATCAGCAGCTGCTGCAACCCCCCTAATACAAGTACCTTCTTTGAGCCTGATGTAGTTTCCAACATGCTCTGTTGTTGTTGGATCTTGTCGACTTCCTTATGCATATTAATGCACCGATTAATGTTTTGTACTCCTGCATGTCAAAGTCCAGATGAAGTATTCCCATGCATGTTACTATTTGGTTCCTAGATTTTGGTTTGTGGAGGTAACAAGAATCTCACGGGCTACTACAACACCATGAACTGAGCATGACCTCCAACAATTTATATTTGTTGGGCAGATCTCTCTCTCTCTCTCTCTCTCTCTCTCTCTCTCTCTCTCAGTAGGTTACATTGAAATTGTAAAATTGGGTTTCTTTTCATGTTCATAAAGGAACATGCTGTTAAAGTTTCTATAAAGAAATACGTTATTAAAAACTAATTTTAATGACTTGTTAATGCTTGAAGTAGTCTCTGAAACCCAACCACTTCATAGCATAACAACAAATAAACAACGTGATTACAAGTTGTCACTAATAGTGGCCTCTATTAGCTATATAGAACAGACACCTCAAATAACATCGGTGCCTACAAAGATACATGAAAAAGTACATCTTTGTGTTGAAAACTAGCTAGTTGTCTAGGTAGGTTCAAAACATTCATTCCTCCCAACATAAATCAAGCAAAGTCCATATGTATTGACACCACTCCTATAGTTTTTGAAATCCTTAGGGCATGGATTCTGTAATGTCAATGTTGTGAAGTGATAGATGCATCTGCCTTCCCTACATTCAGCCTACCATCATAAACATACAAATTAGCTCTGAATTACACTCTGATTTTCTTCACTGGAGTCTAGAAACTTCTTGTGGAACGGAATGGTTGGCAACCGTTGTCTGAACGATTTGTTGAGACTATGTTCTCTCTCTCTCTCTCTCTCTCTCTCCAGGTTGTATTGCAATTGTAAAATTGGTTTTTCATGTCCATAAAGAAATGCATTCTAATGAACTAATTTTATTGACGTGCTTATATAATTTACAACATACAAGATGGACTTCGAAGAACTTCATGACACTAATTGCTATACACAATACTCACCCCATTCCCATAGCCAACATTCTATGTAGGCACGTAGGAGTCTCAAATTCCAAACTATTGCAATGCCAAGTACCGTGTCTTCTCAACATGGACATTCATTCCATGTGCGTCCTCCCATCCAATCACTCACATTCACAGCATGTTAACTGGACTGAGAATGGGATCTCCTTTCTCGTTTAGGTCATATACCGAAGAGAGAAAGGCAATATAAAGAAGACGAAAAAGGGTGCTACCAATAGCGCTTGTGTGGATGAGCAGACAACTAGGGAAAGAGCCGTGGGTGGCACAACTCATCCTCATTTGTGGATCCATGGTGGTTGATGAATTTGGGAAAACTCTGAAAAGCAAGGAGTGGACCTTTGGTCAAAAGTTGCAACACAACTTGCTTCGCTTTTCCTAGAATGTGATAAAGACAGTGAAAGTTGTCGCAAAGGGATGGGGCCGTCTGTACACCTCTGAGTACAAGAAGGATAAGGCACACAATTCAATTTCAAGAGATGATCAAAAGGTCACTTGCCAATGGTTTGACACTGTGGACGAGCATATGCATGGTTGTGTGAATGTCATAAGCTACAACCATGCTCCTGCAAAAATAGGAGGGAGTGGTGTGGGTTGAGGCAGTGGAGTTTCTAATGTGGAAGATGCCGCTGAATCATAGGATCGCAAAAGAGGCGGTCTTGAATGAGGTGTCTGCCCAAGGTCCTCGCAAGGACAAGAACATTGAGGAGAGCCTTCTGGACATGGTGAGCACATAAAAAATGATGGCAATCCATCGAAAGGAGTCAGATGTAGACCGCAAGGCTCTAGAAACTCAAAAACTTGTGATGTTGGGAAACCTTACAACGGCCTTGACTGGTCTTATGGATGTCTTGAAGAGTTTTCAGAAGCCTTGAGTTGCAAGGAAGCTATGTTATTGTACTTTCATGTAGTGATTAACATGCCATTTGCTTGTTGTACTTCATTTTGGTCCTGCGCTTGAAGCTTGTCATTCAATATGAAGGTGTTAAGTTTTACCTCATTTGTCTCACACTTGTTACATATGTTGATCATACTTTCTAATAATGGGTAGCCTTTAACATGTAAAGCCTCAATCTGATGTCATTCCATTCATTGGGTTCAAGTGATGAAAAGAATCAATGCTCATTGTGTTTGGCACTAAGCGATTTTATGTCAATAATGCTGGTGAAGCATTTTGATCGTCTTGAGAATGAGGTCGTGGAGACCTAACTGAACGCAAGCAGCTTGCAAGCCTCTCTATGAGTAGAAGTTTCCATCTTATAACCTAATTGTGCGTGACTCAAGCTTGGTTGTCATTAGGAGTTTTGCTATGTTGTTAATTAGTCCTCCCAACCCACCATAAGATTAGTATTTCTTAATCACATGATTAGGATTGAGCACACCATAGCTATGTATGCTTGACGATTCATGTCCAATATTTTGACACTGGTTTGCGCACCTGTGGTCCTGGTTTGTTGGAGTGTGATCCGCCTTCTATTAGATGCTGCAACCCCCCTAATACAAGGACCTTCTTTGAGCCTGATGTAGTTTCCAACCTGCTCTGTTGTTGTTGGATCTTGTCGCCTTCCTTATGCATATTAATGCACCGATTAATGTTTTGTACTCCTGCATGTCAAAGTCCAGATGAAGTATTCCCATGCATGTTACTATTTGGTTCCTAGATTTTGGTTTGTGGAGGTAACAAGAATCTCACGGGCTACTACAACACCATGAACTGAGCATGACCTCCAACAATTTATATTTGTTGGGCAGATCTCTCTCTCTCTCTCTCTCTCTCTCTCTCTCTCTCTCTCTCTCTCTCTCTCTTTCTCTCTCAGTAGGTTACATTGAAATTGTAAAATTGGGTTTCTTTTCATGTTCATAAAGGAACATGCTGTTGAGGTTTCTATAAAGAAATACGTTCTTATAAACTAATTTTAATGACTTGTTAATGCTTGAAGTAGTCTCTGAAACCCAACCACTTCATAGCATAACAACAAATAAACAACGTGATTACAAGTTGTCACTAATAGTGGCCTCTATTAGCTATATAGAACAGACACCTCAAATAACATCGGTGCCTACAAAGACACATGAAAAAGTACATCTTTGTGTTGAAAACTAGCTAGTTGTCTAGGTAGGTTCAAAACATTCATTCCTCCCAACATAAATCAAGCAAAGTTCATATGTATTGACACCACTCCTATAGTTTTTGAAATCCTTGGGGCATGGATTCTGTAATGTCAATGTTGTGAAGTGATAGATGCATCTGCCTTCCCTACATACAGCCTACCATCATAAACATACAAATTAGCTCTGAGTTACACTCTGATTTTCTTCACTGGAGTCTAGAAACTTCTTGTGGAACGGAATGGTTGGCAACCGTTGTCTGAACGATTTGTTGAGACTATGTTCTCTCTCTCTCTCTCTCTCTCTCTCTCTCTCTCTCTCTCTCTCTCTCTCTCTCCAGGTTGTATTGCAATTGTAAAATTGGTTTTTCATGTCCATAAAGAAATGCATTCTAATGAACTAATTTTATTGACGTGCTTATATAATTTACAACATACAAGATGGACTCCGAAGAACTTCATGACACTAATTGCTACACACAATACTCACCCCATTCCCATAGCCAACATTCTATGTAGGCACGTAGGAGTCTCAAATTCCAAACTATTGCAATGCCAAGTACCGTGTCTTCTCACCATGGACATTCATTCCATGTGCGTCCTCCCATCCAATCACTCACTTTCACAGCATGTTAACTGGACTGAGAATGGGATCTTCTTTCTTATTTAGGTCATATACCGAAGAGAGAAAGGCAATATAAAGAAGACGAAAAAGGGTGCTACCAATAGCGCTTGTGTGGATGAGCAGACAACTAGGGAAAGAGCCGTGGGTGGCACAACTCATCCACATTTGTGGATCCATGGTGGTTGATGAATTTGGGAAAACTCTGAAAAGCAGGGAGTGGACCTTTGGTCAAAAGTTGCAACACAACTTGCTTCGCTTTTCCTAGAATGTGATAAAGACAGTGAAAGTTGTCGCAAAGGGATGGGGCCGTCTGTACACCTCTGAGTACAAGAAGGATAAGGCACACAATTCAATTTCAAGAGATGATCAAAAGGTCACTTGCCAATGGTTTGACACTGTGGACGAGCATATGCATGGTTGTGTGAATGTCATAAGCTACAACCATGCTCCTGCAAAAATAGGAGGGAGTGGTGTGGGTTGAGGCAGTGGAGTTTCTAATGTGGAAGATGCCGCTGAATCATAGGATCGCAAAAGAGGCAGTCTTGAATGAGGTGTCTGCCCAAGGTCCTCGCAAGGACAAGAACATTGAGGAGAGCCTTCTGGACATGGTGAGCACATAAAAAATGATGGCAATCCATCGAAAGGAGTCAGATGTAGACCGCAAGGCTCTAGAAACTCAAAAACTTGTGATGTTGGGAAACCTTACAACGGCCTTGACTGGTCTTATGGATGTCTTGAAGAGTTTTCAGAAGCCTTGAGTTGCAAGGAAGCTATGTTATTGTACTTTCATGTAGTGATTAACATGCCATTTGCTTGTTGTACTTCATTTTGGTCCTGCGCTTGAAGCTTGTCATTCAATATGAAGGTGTTAAGTTTTACCTCATTTGTCTCACACTTGTTACATATGTTGATCATACTTTTCTAATAATGGGTAGCCTTTAACATGTAAAGCCTCAATCTGATGTCATTCCATTCATTGGGTTCAAGTGATGAAAGAATCAATGCTCATTGTGTTTGGCACTATTGCAATTCTCATAGCCATGATTACTAAGATAGAATTAAGTGAGTGGTGCTATGATGCGAGTGAGGCAATCGCACATTGGATGACATTTTTTAGTCAGTGCATGGCTCGTGCAATATTGGCATGCAAAGCTCGGATTGCTCGTCGTCGATGCCACGAGCGTAGGTCCTATTGGGGGCTTACTGTAGACCATAGGGATTCATGGAGAGATGCTTGCTTGGTAGTTATTAAGATGGGATGTTTAAAAAGAGGATGAGATTGAGCAAAGATACCTACCACCTCTTGTGTGCAAGGCTAGCTCCATTCTAGCAAAGCTGTGCAGACACCAACTGCAAAAAAGCCATCGCTGTGGAGAAGCGTGTTTGTGTGGCATTGCACTGTCTAGCCACTAGCTCTAACTTACAAGTGGTTCTCTACATCCTCTGCACAAAAAAAAAGTGAGAGCTTTCTATGAGGCTATGGAGAATTGTGGCTTGCACAACTTAAACATAAAGTGGCCATCTCCTGAAAGGATGCTACCTTGGCGCAGAGAGATTCGAGGCTATATGTGGCATTCCGTATGTTATCGGTGATGTGGATGGTAGTCATGTGCCTATCATTGCTTTGCATGTGCATTCGAAAGACTAATTCAACAAGAAAGGTTTGATCAGCCACATGATCCCTATACAAGTTCACATTATTGTGTTCACTAATTAATCAAGCCCTATCGGGCTTGATTAATTAATGAACATGTGGCTAGCCTAAATATGTGGTCATGCACACTATACGAGCAGGGTGACATGAAAAATAAAGTTTAATTATTGTTTGTCAACAATCTATTTGACCATGCATATGTGTACATGGACAACTACATACCACAAATAGGCTTGGTGTGAGCCTTGAATAGACCAATTGGATTATTCCCAATATAGGGAATGGGATTATGCATATGGACAAGAAAAGAGATGTTTCAATCTGCAAAGGTATGAAAGATCGGGTCGTATATTACTCAATGCTTAGAGCCTTAGACATTCGTGATATTTTCTTTTCAAATAATGTTGGCTTTAGATACTATAGAGATGGCAATGGTGTCGCGAGATGAGTGATGAACAAGGAAAAGACAGTAAAAACGACCTACCTGGGAGCCAAAACAATCACATATCTCCTTGGATATTGATGGATGATGAGGAGGATCCAAAGGAGCACTTCTCCCATAGATACACAGTAACACGTCCCTGTGGAAAAATATTCAATTGAAAAATCCAACCTTAAATGCTAAAGGTTTTGCGACGTTCATCTTCTTGCAAAGGCTTTTTTGATGTAGCATCTTTTGTCTACTGATCTTCAACTGATCTTCAATACGAGGCCTTGAGTACCACACTTAACCACCTTGGAACGGAATCATAGGATCGCAAAAGCGGCAGTCTTGAATGAGGTGTCTGCCCAAGGTCCTCGCAAGGACAAGAACATTGAGGAGAGCCTTCTGGACATGGTGAGCACATAAAAAATGATGGCAATCCATCGAAAGGAGTCAGATGTAGACCGCAAGGCTCTAGAAACTCAGAAACTTGTGATGTCTCTCTCTCTCTCTCTCTCTCTCTCTCTCTCTCTCTCTCTCTCTCTCAACAGGTTGTATTGCAATTGTAAAATTGGTTTTTCATGTCCATAAAGAAATGCATTCTAATGAACTAATTTTATTGACGTGCTTATATAATTTACAACATACAAGATGGACTCCGAAGAACTTCATGACACTAATTGCTACACACAATACTCACCCCATTCCCATAGCCAACATTCTATGTAGGCACGTAGGAGTCTCAAATTCCAAACTATTGCAATGCCAAGTACCGTGTCTTCTCACCATGGACATTCATTCCATGTGCGTCCTCCCATCCAATCACTCACTTTCATAGCATGTTAACTGGACTGAGAATGGGATCTCCTTTCTCATTTAGGTCATATACCAAAGGCCAGGTTTGCCTACCACACTAGTCCATCAAGTCATACAACCTCCCAATTATGCCATCTAAGGATAGCATGCTGGAATGCAGTTTGAGGAAAGTGGGCAGACACCATTAGTGCCTCAGAAAAAGCCAGCAAAGAGGAGATACATGAAAGCTATAGATGCTAGCTTGGAGGGATTCGAGACACAAGAGAAAGGCAATATAAAGAAGACGAAAAAGGGTGCTACCAATAGCGCTTGTGTGGATGAGCAGACAACTAGGGAAAGAGCCGTGGGTGGCACAACTCATCCACATTTGTGGATCCATGGTGGTTGATGAATTTGGGAAAACTCTGAAAAGCAGGGAGTGGACCTTTGGTCAAAAGTTGCAACACAACTTGCTTCGCTTTTCCTAGAATGTGATAAAGACAGTGAAAGTTGTCGCAAAGGGATGGGGCCGTCTGTACACCTCTGAGTACAAGAAGGATAAGGCACACAATTCAATTTCAAGAGATGATCAAAAGGTCACTTGCCAATGGTTTGACACTGTGGACGAGCATATGCATGGTTGTGTGAATGTCATAAGCTACAACCATGCTCCTGCAAAAATAGGAGGGAGTGGTGTGGGTTGAGGCAGTGGAGTTTCTAATGTGGAAGATGCCGCTGAATCATAGGATCGCAAAAGAGGCAGTCTTGAATGAGGTGTCTGCCCAAGGTCCTCGCAAGGACAAGAACATTGAGGAGAGCCTTCTGGACATGGTGAGCACATAAAAAATGATGGCAATCCATCGAAAGGAGTCAGATGTAGACCGCAAGGCTCTAGAAACTCAAAAACTTGTGATGTTGGGAAACCTTACAACGGCCTTGACTAGTCTTATGGATGTCTTGAAGAGTTTTCAGAAGCCTTGAGTTGCAAGGAAGCTATGTTATTGTACTTTCATGTAGTGATTAACATGCCATTTGCTTGTTGTACTTCATTTTGGTCCTGCGCTTGAAGCTTGTCATTCAATATGAAGGTGTTAAGTTTTACCTCATTTGTCTCACACTTGTTACATATGTTGATCATACTTTTCTAATAATGGGTAGCCTTTAACATGTAAAGCCTCAATCTGATGTCATTCAATATGAAGGTGTTAAGTTTTACCTCATTTGTCTCACACTTGTTACATATGTTGATCATACTTTTCTAATAATGGGTAGCCTTTAACATGGTTAGCCTTTAACATGTAAAGCCTCAATCTGATGTCATTCCATTCATTGGGTTCAAGTGATGAAAGAATCAATGCTCATTGTGTTTGGCACTATTGCAATTCTCATAGCCATGATTACTAAGATAGAATTAAGTGAGTGGTGCTATGATGCGAGTGAGGCAATCGCACATTGGATGACATTTTTTAGTCAGTGCATGGCTCGTGCAATATTGGCATGCAAAGCCCGGATTGCTCGTCGTCGATGCCACGAGCGTAGGTCCTATTGGGGGCTTACTGTAGACCATAGGGATTCATGGAGAGATACTTGCTTGGTAGTTATTAAGATGGGATGTTCAAAAAGAGGATGAGATTGAGCAAAGATACCTACCACCTCTTGTGTGCAAGGCTAGCTCCATTCTAGCAAAGCTGTGCAGACACCAACTGCAAAAAAGCCATCGCTGTGGAGAAGCGTGTTTGTGTGGCATTGCACTGTCTAGCCACTAGCTCTAACTTACAAGTGGTTCTCTACATCCTCTGCACAAAAAAAAAAGTGAGAGCTTTCTATGAGGCTATGGAGAATTGTGGCTTGCACAACTTAAACATAAAGTGGCCATCTCCTGAAAGGATGCTACGTTGGCGCAGAGGGATTCGAGGCTATATGTGGCATTCCGTATGTTATCGGTGATGTGGATGGTAGTCATGTGCTATCATTGCTTTGCATGTGCATTCGAAAGACTAATTCAACAAGAAAGGTTTGATCAGCCACATGATCCCTATACAAGTTCACATTATTGTGTTCACTAATTAATCAAGCCCTATCGGGCTTGATTAATTAATGAACATGTGGCTAGCCTAAATATGTGGTCATGCACACTATACGAGCAAGGTGACGTGAAAAATAAAGTTTAATTATTGTTTGTCAACAATCTATTTGACCATGCATATGTGTACATGGACAACTACATACCACAAATAGGCTTGGTGTGAGCCTTGAATAGACCAATTGGATTATTCCCAATATAGGGAATGGGATTATGCATATGGACAAGAAAAGAGATGTTTCAATCTACAAAGGTATGAAAGATCGGGTCGTATATTACTCAATGCTTAGAGCCTTAGACATTCATGATATTTTCTTTTCAAATAATGTTGGCTTTAGATACTATAGAGATGGCAATGGTGTCGCGAGATGAGTGATGAACAAGGAAAAGACAGTAAAAACGACCTACCTGGGAGCCAAAACAATCACATATCTCCTTGGATATTGATGGATGATGATGAGGAGGATCCAAAGGAGCACTTCTCCCATAGATACACAGTAACACGTCCCTGTGGAAAAATATTCAATTGAAAAATCCAACCTTAAATGCTAAAGGTTTTGTGCGACTTTCATCTTCTTGCAAAGGCTTTTTTGATGTAGCATCTTTTGTCTACTGATCTTCAACTGATCTTCAATACGAGGGTGCTTGCTAAAGGAGTCACCGTGCGAACGAATGAACAAAGGACAAAATAGCTGTGCGCACGCTTACATTTGACACACAGCCAAAGCACAAATTGAGTCACGGCGCAAACCAATGAATAGAGGAAAAAACAGTTGGGCGAGCACTTGCATTTTACACACAGTCAAAGCATGTGTAGGGTCTACCTCCAACTTGGAGTGCCATGTTGTGTCGCCGCTTTTGCATGCCATGGGTAGCCAACTCTGGCTACCTATAGGGATGGACAAGCTACTCCACAGCCAATGGGAGCCCTTGCTCCAACCTACAATAAAACATTCCCGTGTACCTGCAAATTCTCATGTACCTTTATATCCTCCATCTTGGCTATTGAAATGTGTGGTGCCATTGAGGACAAAGTATAAGTAGTGGACCAAGATCAATAGCATGCAACCACATCACACTTGGACATTATCACACATGAGCATATTTGTAAGAGATGTACCCTCCTCATATAAAAAGGGTCATTTCCAAGCAATGAACATAAGCAGCTCTCTATGAGTACAAGTTTCCATCTTGTAACCTAATTATGCTTGAGTCAAGCTTGATTAAGTCATTAGGAGTTTCATGATGTTGTTAATTATGCTACATCCACCATAAGATTAGTATTTCTTAATCATATGATTAGGATTGAGCACACCATAGCTATGCATGCTTGAGGCCTCATTCATATCCATGGTATAAAGCCACTCCTCTTCTCATGAACTTCTCCATTAGCTTAGCCTCAGCCCACATTAATCCTTTCCACCAGTAATCTCATGTTTATTAAACCAATTCTCAATTTTTCCAGCATCTTATCCATAGCTCCCACTTGTGGACAAAATTTTCATAGCTTGATTCTCCACATCCTCTTCACTATTGATCAATTCCTCTTAGATATATCTTGGACTCGGGTATCAAGTACTTTGGCATACTACATGACCCGGGAGACGTGGATGTGCACAGGCACTACAAACAAGCACAAATCCACCAAATTTGGGCGACTTTGAGCTATTTCTTTCCCTTGGGACATTGATTCTCATCAAGGGTTCTTCTAAGGCTATCAACAAAGCCCCATCAAAAGCTTTTGCATTTGCTCAATTTTGACCTCCAAAGTTTGATGTTGTTTATCACTATTTTTAGCTCTAATCACTATAATTAAGAGGATAATGAAAAAAAATTAGCCTAATTAAATGTTAAAATTGAATTCCTTAGGTTCTATTATCCTTGTTTGAGTGTCAAATCTCTCATTTGGCATTTGGGTCATTAACGGGAAGCCTTTTGAGCATATTCAGTTTTACCACTAATTTGTAAGCAATTCGACACTACCAAGAGTCAAACTCTAGTAAGACCTTTGCAATGGTGTCAAGCACTATCACAAATGTTGAGAAGTTCAATGGGGAAGGGTTCCACACCTTACAGAGATGAAGTACCCTCTAAAGCATAAGAAATTGTGAAAAATCATTAAGAAAAATGTGCCGGATGAACCAATTGAAGGGTGGGTTGAAAAAGATAAGCGATCAATGTCACTTATTGGTTTACACCTAGTTGTATTCATCACATCAACTCTAAGGAACACGCTGCAAAGGATGCATGGGATACATTGAAGCTCGTGTTTGGAGCTAAGGCAAAGAACCAGGAAATTCACTTAAAGCTTGAATTCTATGGTCTACAAATGAACTTTAACGAGTCTTTGGCTCAATTTGTTAGTAAAATGAAAGCATCATGACCCAGATAGATGGAATAGATGCTAAGATTAGAGATAAATATGCACTTGCAATACTCATAAAAAGCATGCCAGAGGAATATGGTGCACTTGTAACCACTCTAAAGAATCTACTTGAACCAACATTTGAGAATTATACTTGAAGAAGAGAAGCAGTTAAAGAATGCCATACAAAGTACATCAAGGAAACAAGCTTTGACATCTTGTGTTACCACACTTAACCACCTTGAGTAGCATGTTGTACTAAGGGGAAGTGATGGATCTTTTGTAATACACATTCAACCACCTTGTAGTATCCTATACATCATGGCACCAAGGGGGGGTGTTTAAATTTGTGGCACCATTGTAAGAAAGGAATGAGTAGAGGACCACGATCAAGAGCATGCAACCACATCACACTTGGACATTATCCCACATGAGCATATTTGTAAGAGGTTTACCCTCCTCTTATAAAAAGGGTTATTTCCAAGCAATGAACGCAAGCAGCTTGCAAGCCTCTCTATGAGTAGAAGTTTCCATCTTATAACCTGATTGTGCGTGACTCAAGCTTGGTTGTCATTAGGAGTTTTGCTATATTGTTAATTAGTCCTCCCAACCCACCATAAGATTAGTATTTCTTAATCACATGATTAGGATTGAGCACACCATAGCTATGTATGCTTGAGGATTCATGTCCAATATTTTGACACTGGCTTGCGCACCTGTGGTCCTGGTTTGTTGGAGTGTGATCCGCCTTCTATCAGCTGCTGCAACCCCCCTAATACAAGTACCTTCTTTGAGCCTGATGTAGTTTCCAACCTGCTCTGTTGTTGTTGGATCTTGTCGACTTCCTTATGCATATTAATGCACCGATTAATGTTTTGTACTCCTGCATGTCAAAGTCCAGATGAAGTATTCCCATGCATGTTACTATTTGGTTCCTAGATTTTGGTTTGTGGAGGTAACAAGAATCTCACGGGCTACTACAACACCATGAACTGAGCATGACCTCCAACAATTTATATTTGTTGGGCAGATCTCTCTCTCTCTCTCTCTCTCTCTCTCTCTCTCTCTCTCTCTCTCTCTCAGTAGGTTACATTGAAATCGTAAAATTGGGTTTCTTTTCATGTTCATAAAGGAACATGCTGTTGAAGTTTCTATAAAGAAATACGTTCTTAAAAACTAATTTTAATGACTTGTTAATGCTTGAAGTAGTCTCTGAAACCCAACCACTTCATAGCATAACAACAAATAAACAACGTGATTACAAGTTGTCACTAATAGTGGCCTCTATTAGCTATATAGAACAGACACCTCAAATAACATCGGTGCCTACAAAGATACATGAAAGAGTACATCTATGTGTTGAAAACTACCTAGTTGTCTAGGTAGGTTCTAAACATTCATTCCTCCCAACATAAATCAAGCAAAGTCCATATGTATTGACACCACTCCTATAGTTTTTGAAATCCTTAGGGCATGGATTCTGTAATGTCAATGTTGTGAAGTGATAGATGCATCTGCCTTCCCTACATTCAGCCTACCATCATAAACATGCAAATTAGCTCTGAATTACACTCTGATTTTCTTCACTGGAGTCTAGAAACTTCTTGTGGAACGGAATGGTTGGCAACCGTTGTCTGAACGATTTGTTGAGACTATGTTCTCTCTCTCTCTCTCTCTCTCTCTCTCTCTCTCTCTCTCTCTCTCTCTCTCTCTCTCTCTCTCTCTCCAGGTTGTATTGCAATTGTAAAATTGGTTTTTCATGTCCATAAAGAAATGCATTCTAATGAACTAATTTTATTGACGTGCTTATATAATTTACAACATACAAGATGGACTCCGAAGAACTTCATGACACTAATTGCTACACACAATACTCACCCCATTCCCATAGCCAACATTCTATGTAGGCACGTAGGAGTCTCAAATTCCAAACTATTGCAATGCCAAGTACCGTGTCTTCTCACCATGGACATTCATTCCATGTGCGTCCTCCCATCCAATCACTCACTTTCACAGCATGTTAATTGGACTGAGAATGGGATCTCCTTTCTCATTTAGGTCATATACCGAAGAGAGAAAGGCAATATAAAGAAGACGAAAAAGGGTGCTACCAATAGCGCTTGTGTGGGTGAGCAGACAACTAGGGAAAGAGCCGTGGGTGGCACAACTCATCCACATTTGTGGATCCATGGTGGTTGATGAATTTGGGAAAACTCTGAAAAGCAAGGAGTGGACCTTTGGTCAAAAGTTGCAACACAACTTGCTTCGCTTTTCCTAGAATGTGATAAAGACAATGAAAGTTGTCGCAAAGGGATGGGGCCGTCTGTACACCTCTGAGTACAAGAAGGATAAGGCACACAATTCAATTTCAAGAGATGATCAAAAGGTCACTTGCCAATGGTTTGACACTGTGGACGAGCATATGCATGGTTGTGTGAATGTCATAAGCTACAACCATGCTCCTGCAAAAATAGGAGGGAGTGGTGTGGGTTGAGGCAGTGGAGTTTCTAATGTGGAAGATGCCGCTGAATCATAGGATCGCAAAAGAGGCAGTCTTGAATGAGGTGTCTGTCCAAGGTCCTCGCAAGGACAAGAACATTGAGGAGAGCCTTCTGGACATGGTGAGCACATAAAAAATGATGGCAATCCATCGAAAGGAGTCAGATGTAGACCGCAAGGCTCTAGAAACTCAAAAACTTGTGATGTTGGGAAACCTTACAACGGCCTTGACTGGTCTTATGGATGTCTTGAAGAGTTTTCAGAAGCCTTGAGTTGCAAGGAAGCTATGTTATTGTACTTTCATGTAGTGATTAACATGCCATTTGCTTGTTGTACTTCATTTTGGTCCTGCGCTTGGAGCTTGTCATTCAATATGAAGGTGTTAAGTTTTACCTCATTTGTCTCACACTTGTTACATATGTTGATCATATTTTCTAATAATGGGTAGCCTTTAATATGTAAAGCCTCAATCTGATGTCATTCCATTCATTGGGTTCAAGTGATGAAAGAATCAATGCTCATTGTGTTTGGCACTATTGCAATTCTCATAGCCATGATTACTAAGATAGAATTAAGTGAGTGGTGCTATGATGCGAGTGAGGCAATCACACATTGGATGACATTTTTTAGTAAGTGCATGGCTCGTGCAATATTGGCATGCAAAGCCCGGATTGCTCGTCGTCGATGCCACGAGCGTAGGTCCTATTGGGGGCTTACTGTAGACCATAGGGTTTCATGGAGAGATACTTGCTTGGTAGTTATTAAGATGGGATGTTCAAAAAGAGGATGAGATTGAGCAAAGATACCTACCACCTCTTGTGTGCAAGGCTAGCTCCATTCTAGCAAAGCTGTGCAGACACCAACTGCAAAAAAGCCATCGCTGTGGAGAAGCGTGTTTGTGTGGCATTGCACTGTCTAGCCACTAGCTCTAACTTACAAGTGGTTCTCTACATCCTCTGCACACAAAAAAAGTGAGAGCTTTCTATGAGGCTATGGAGAATTGTGGCTTGCACAACTTAAACATAAAGTGGCCATCTCCTGAAAGGATGCTACCTTGGCGCAGAGGGATTCGAGGCTATATGTGGCATTCCGTATGTTATCGGTGATGTGGATGGTAGTCATGTGCCTATCATTGCTTTGCATGTGCATTCGAAAGACTAATTCAACAAGAAAGGTTTGATCAGCCACATGATCCCTATACAAGTTCACATTATTGTGTTCACTAATTAATCAAGCCCTATCGGGCTTGAGTAATTAATGAACATGTGGCTAGCCTAAATATGTGGTCATGCACACTATACGAGCAAGGTGATGTGAAAAATAAAGTTTAATTATTGTTTGTCAACAATCTATTTGACCATGCATATGTGTACATGGACAACTACATACCACAAATAGGCTTGGTGTGAGCCTTGAATAGACCAATTGGATTATTCCCAATATAGGGAATGGGATTATGCATATGGACAAGAAAAGAGATGTTTCAATCTACAAAGGTATGAAAGATCGGGTCGTATATTACTCAATGCTTAGAGCCTTAGACATTTGTGATATTTTCTTTTCAAATAATGTTGGCTTTAGATACTATAGAGATGGCAATGGTGTCGCGAGATGAGTGATGAACAAGGAAAAGACGGTAAAACGACCTACCTGGGAGCCAAAACAATCACATATCTCCTTGGATATTGATGGATGATGAGGAGGATCCAAAGGAGCACTTCTCCCATAGATACACAGTAACACGTCCCTGTGGAAAAATATTCAATTGAAAAATCCAACCTTAAATGCTAAAGGTTTTGTGCGACTTTCATCTTCTTGCAAAGGCTTTTTTGATGTAGCATCTTTTGTCTACTGATCTTCAACTGATCTTCAATACGAGGCCTGGTACACACCGAGGGTGCTTGCTAAAGGAGTCACCGTGCGAATGAATGAACAAAGGACAAAATAGCTGTGCGCACGCTTACATTTCACACACAGCCAAAGCACAAATTGAGTCACGGCGCAAACCAATGAATAGAGGAAAAAACAGTTGGGCGAGCACTTGCATTTTACACACAGTCAATGCATGTGTAGGGTCTACCTCCAACTTGGAGTGCCATGTTGTGTCGCCGCTTTTGCATGCCATGGGTAGCCAACTCTGGCTACCTATAGGGATGGACAAGCTACTCCACAGCCAATTGGAGCCCTTGCTCCAACCTACAATAAAACATTCCCGTGTACCTGCAAATTCTCATGTACCTCTATATCCTTCATCTTGGCTATTGAAATATGTGGTGCCATTGAGGACAACGTATAAGTAGTGGACCAAGATCAATAGCATGCAACCACATCACACTTGGACATTATCACACATGATCATATTTGTAAGAGGTGTACCCTCCTCATATAAAAAGGGTCATTTCCAAGCAATGAACATAAGCAGAGCTCTATGAGTACAAGTTTCCATCTTGTAACCTAATTATGCTTGAGTCAAGCTTGATTAAGTCATTAGGAGTTTCATGATGTTGTTAATTATGCTACATCCACCATAAGATTAGTATTTCTTAATCATATGATTAGGATTGAGCACACCATAGCTATGCATGCTTGAGGCCTCATTCATATCCATGGTATAAAGCCACTCCTCTTCTCATGAACTTCTCCATTAGGTTAGCCTCAGCCCACATTAATCCTTTCCACCAGTAATCTCATGTTTATTAAACCAATTCTCAATTTTTTCAGCATCTTATCCATAGCTCCCACTTGTGGACAAAATTTTCATAGCTTGATTCTCCACATCCTCTTCACTATTGATCAATTCCTCTTAGATATATCTTGGACTCGGTTATCAAGTACTTTGGCATACTACATGACCCGGGAGACGTGGATGTGCACAGGCACTACAAACAAGCACAAATCCACCAAATTTGGGCGACTTTGAGCTATTTCTTTCCCTTGGGACATTGATTCTCATCAAGGGTTCTTCTAAGGCTATCAACAAAGCCCCATCAAAAGCTTTTGCATTTGCTCAATTTTGACCTCCAAAGTTTGATGTTGTTTATCACTATTTTTAGCTCTAATCACTATAATTAAGAGGATAATGAAAAAAAATTGGCCTAATTAAATGTTAAAATTGAATTCCTTAGGTTCTATTATCCTTGTTTGAGTGTCAAATCTCTCATTTGGCATTTGGGTCATTAACGGGAAGCCTTTTGAGCATATTCAGTTTTACCACTAATTTGTAAGCAATTAGACACTACCAAGAGTCAAACTCTAGTAAGACCTTTGCAATGGTGTCAAGCACTATCACAAATGTTGAGAAGTTCAATGGGGAAGGGTTCCACACCTTACAGAGATGAAGTACCCTCTAAAGCATAAGAAATTGTGAAAAATCATTAAGAAAAATGTGCCGGATGAACCAATTGAAGGGTGGGTTGAAAAAGATAAGCAATCAATGTCACTTATTGGTTTACACCTAGTTGTATTCATCACATCAACTCTAAGGAACACGCTGCAAAGGATGCATGGGATACATTGAAGCTCGTGTTTGGAGCTAAGGCAAAGAACCAGGAAATTCACTTAAAGCTTGAATTCTATGGTCTACAAATGAACTTTAACGAGTCTTTGGCTCAATTTGTTAGTAAAATGAAAGCATCATGACCCAGATAGATGGAATAGATGCTAAGATTAGAGATAAATATGCACCTGCAATACTTATAAAAAGCATGCCAAAGGAATATGGTGCACTTGTAACCACTCTAAAGAATCTACTTGAACCAACATTTGAGAATTATACTTGAAGAAGAGAAGCAGTTAAAGAATGCCATACAAAGTACATCAAGGAAACAAGCTTTGACATCTTGTGTTACCACACTTAACCACCTTGAGTAGCATGTTGTACTAAGGGGAAGTGATGGATCTTTTGTAATACACATTCAACCACCTTGTAGTATCCTATACATCATGGCACCAAGGGGGGGTGTTTAAATTTGTGGCGCCATTGTGGGAAAGGTATGAGTAGAGGACCACCAGGATCAAGAGCATGCAACCACATCACACTTGGACATTATCCCACATGAGCATATTTGTAAGAGGTTTACCCTTCTCTTATAAAAAGGGTTATTTCCAAGCAATGAACGCAAGCAGCTTGCAAGCCTCTCTATGAGTAGAAGTTTCCATCTTATAACCTGATTGTGCGTGACTCAAGCTTGGTTGTCATTAGGAGTTTTGCTATGTTGTTAATTAGTCTTCCCAACCCACCATAAGATTAGTATTTCTTAATCACATGATTAGGATTGAGCACACCATAGCTATGTATGCTTGAGGATTCATGTCTAATATTTTGACACTGGCTTGCGCACATGTGGTCCTGGTTTGTTGGAGTGTGATCCGCCTTCTATCAGCAGCTGCTGCAACCCCCCTAATACAAGTACCTTCTTTGAGCCTGATGTAGTTTCCAACATGCTCTGTTGTTGTTGGATCTTGTCGACTTCCTTATGCATATTAATGCACCGATTAATGTTTTGTACTCCTGCATGTCAAAGTCCAGATGAAGTATTCCCATGCATGTTACTATTTGGTTCCTAGATTTTGGTTTGTGGAGGTAACAAGAATCTCACGGGCTACTACAACACCATGAACTGAGCATGACCTCCAACAATTTATATTTGTTGGGCAGATCTCTCTCTCTCTCTCTCTCTCTCTCTCTCTCAGTAGGTTACATTGAAATTGTAAAATTGGGTTTCTTTTCATGTTCATAAAGGAACATGCTGTTAAAGTTTCTATAAAGAAATACGTTATTAAAAACTAATTTTAATGACTTGTTAATGCTTGAAGTAGTCTCTGAAACCCAACCACTTCATAGCATAACAACAAATAAACAACGTGATTACAAGTTGTCACTAATAGTGGCCTCTATTAGCTATATAGAACAGACACCTCAAATAACATCGGTGCCTACAAAGATACATGAAAAAGTACATCTTTGTGTTGAAAACTAGCTAGTTGTCTAGGTAGGTTCAAAACATTCATTCCTCCCAACATAAATCAAGCAAAGTCCATATGTATTGACACCACTCCTATAGTTTTTGAAATCCTTAGGGCATGGATTCTGTAATGTCAATGTTGTGAAGTGATAGATGCATCTGCCTTCCCTACATTCAGCCTACCATCATAAACATACAAATTAGCTCTGAATTACACTCTGATTTTCTTCACTGGAGTCTAGAAACTTCTTGTGGAACGGAATGGTTGGCAACCGTTGTCTGAACGATTTGTTGAGACTATGTTCTCTCTCTCTCTCTCTCTCTCTCTCTCCAGGTTGTATTGCAATTGTAAAATTGGTTTTTCATGTCCATAAAGAAATGCATTCTAATGAACTAATTTTATTGACGTGCTTATATAATTTACAACATACAAGATGGACTTCGAAGAACTTCATGACACTAATTGCTATACACAATACTCACCCCATTCCCATAGCCAACATTCTATGTAGGCACGTAGGAGTCTCAAATTCCAAACTATTGCAATGCCAAGTACCGTGTCTTCTCAACATGGACATTCATTCCATGTGCGTCCTCCCATCCAATCACTCACATTCACAGCATGTTAACTGGACTGAGAATGGGATCTCCTTTCTCGTTTAGGTCATATACCGAAGAGAGAAAGGCAATATAAAGAAGACGAAAAAGGGTGCTACCAATAGCGCTTGTGTGGATGAGCAGACAACTAGGGAAAGAGCCGTGGGTGGCACAACTCATCCTCATTTGTGGATCCATGGTGGTTGATGAATTTGGGAAAACTCTGAAAAGCAAGGAGTGGACCTTTGGTCAAAAGTTGCAACACAACTTGCTTCGCTTTTCCTAGAATGTGATAAAGACAGTGAAAGTTGTCGCAAAGGGATGGGGCCGTCTGTACACCTCTGAGTACAAGAAGGATAAGGCACACAATTCAATTTCAAGAGATGATCAAAAGGTCACTTGCCAATGGTTTGACACTGTGGACGAGCATATGCATGGTTGTGTGAATGTCATAAGCTACAACCATGCTCTTGCAAAAATAGGAGGGAGTGGTGTGGGTTGAGGCAGTGGAGTTTCTAATGTGGAAGATGCCGCTGAATCATAGGATCGCAAAAGAGGCGGTCTTGAATGAGGTGTCTGCCCAAGGTCCTCGCAAGGACAAGAACATTGAGGAGAGCCTTCTGGACATGGTGAGCACATAAAAAATGATGGCAATCCATCGAAAGGAGTCAGATGTAGACCGCAAGGCTCTAGAAACTCAAAAACTTGTGATGTTGGGAAACCTTACAACGGCCTTGACTGGTCTTATGGATGTCTTGAAGAGTTTTCAGAAGCCTTGAGTTGCAAGGAAGCTATGTTATTGTACTTTCATGTAGTGATTAACATGCCATTTGCTTGTTGTACTTCATTTTGGTCCTGCGCTTGAAGCTTGTCATTCAATATGAAGGTGTTAAGTTTTACCTCATTTGTCTCACACTTGTTACATATGTTGATCATACTTTCTAATAATGGGTAGCCTTTAACATGTAAAGCCTCAATCTGATGTCATTCCATTCATTGGGTTCAAGTGATGAAAAGAATCAATGCTCATTGTGTTTGGCACTAAGCGATTTTATGTCAATAATGCTGGTGAAGCATTTTGATCGTCTTGAGAATGAGGTCGTGGAGACCTAACTGAACGCAAGCAGCTTGCAAGCCTCTCTATGAGTAGAAGTTTCCATCTTATAACCTAATTGTGTGTAAGATCCCTGTTCCCACCGAGCAACGGATTCACGATACTGGCAGCGGAAGTAGCACTCCTCGCGCTGGACAGGGGTCCCACATTCGGGGCCTCGCCTACGGATATCCGGACAAGAGACTAATCCGTCGGTTTGTCCAAAACCGAAACCAGAAAAACTTCCTTTACCCGGAAAGCATGGGCGATTCCACCAGGATAACTCTTAACTCTAACGTAGTCAAGATCATTACGGATCAACTGATCTGACTGCACCTTTAACGGTAATTGGTCAAATCAAGGAAGAAACTTGCACTTGGATCATTGGGATCAACGCTTTTTTCCCCATCAAGAGGCACAGCCGTTGATTCCTATCCATAGAACAATTTCTATCCGGGATTTACTTTATCTATCGTAAAAACAAAGTTGAGTCTCGATTTATGGATCCATCAGTCCAGCCTAACCCCATCCGATCCCATGGGTTAGCCAACCGCCCAACCACTGTAGTGATGGGATCCAATTTGGAATTTGGTTAGGTTTTGTCCCGGGTACCAAGGAAAAGAGTTCCAAGGCCCCCTAGCCGGAATTTCATGCAAACATAAAACTAGCCACACCACTTACACACCCAATATGAAAATTGCCTTTTTCTTAGCATCAGCTAACTTTAAAACAATCCTTTAATGAAACCATAGTACCACTGATCACAATCTCCCAATTTATCCAGTTGATTCATAATTTCCCATCATTCCTTCATCAGAGTATCTATGGCATCATTGGCAACTAGAACGCTCACCACCTGTCCACACAGAGGCCGTTTCCATAGTTCCTAGCCCATAATACTCGGCAATATAATCACTTATCAAGATGGACTCTCGTTGAAGATCAGCAAGATCAACCAACAGATCCATATAAAAGAGCCATGGACTCATCCGTTGAGGACCAGCAAGGTCAGTCAACCAGATCCATGCCCGGTTTCACAAAACAACTCTTACTCCTTGTTCCAATATCTTCCTCGACGCACGCGTGGGTATCCTAGGCGACCCAGAACCCGAGCACCGTATGGTCAGCACCCTCTAGGATCCTTCGCAGGTGACCTAGCGCTTCACTCATAGGCCGCTTCCTTGGTCCCTCATCCACCGTACCGGAAGCTCACCATTTTAATCGAACCGAGGCTGGTCAAGACCTCGGTCGACCTTGCTACGCGAGACGTCCTCCATTGACTCTCCGTCAGCAGTTGCAACTTTATCAGTTAGGTCTCCACGACCTTAATCACAAGACGGTCAAAATGCTTCCCCAGCATTCTTGACATAAAACAGCCATTTACAAACAGCATTTACAAACAGTTTACAAATACAGTTTCTATATTAACTCTCATTTTTCCACATTATCCCTCATTAATCCACATTACTTATTCCACATTCCATGTATATGTGTACTCATCCAATCACCTCCTTTTCCATCTCTTCACTTCAGATTCCTTCACATCACATATCATATATTCACATCCATATCCACATCCATACATCCACATCCACATCCACATTCACATCCATACATCCACATCTACATGCTTATCTCCATTTTCACATCCTCATTTATACATCCACATCCCATATCCACATTCATACTTACACATCCATATATCCACATCTACATCCACATACATACATACATCCACATCCACATTCCACATTCACATCTATACATCCACATCTACATTCACATTCACATACATCCACATCCACATTCCCATACATCCACATCTATACATCCACATTCCACATTCACATCTACATTCACATTCACATACATCCACATCTACATTCACATTCACATACATCCACATCCCCATTCCCATTCACATCTATACATCCACATCTACATCCACATACATACATACATCCACATCCACATTCCACATTCACATCTATACATCCACATCTACATCCACATTCACATACATACATCCATTTTCACATTCCCATTTATATAACCCCATATACTTTCACATCTAATCTTTTACATCACATCCATTCTCGCCCTATCACAACCCATATACATCTTATCCTATCACATACACTTCTTACCTCATCCCCCCATACACATCTTAATTCATCTTATCACATCCTAACTTATTTCATAAGCATCTTATCACCTCTTATCACACCTCTTATCACATCCTATCACTTTCCATACGCATCTTATCAATTCTTATCACATCTCATACACCTCTTATCACATCTTATCACATTTCATATCTTTTTTTTTTTTTAAAGAGAATTCTTTTATTTGATATAAGATTTCTCTACACATTTATTTATACATAAATTCCATTTAAGGAGACTAACACTTTCGAAATTAAAATCAATCTTTTATGCATCTTCTTATGCATGATTTCAATTTGGTAGGGAATTATACTTTTAGAATAAAAGAATTTCTCTTATGCATCTAAGTTAAGCATAAAATCCATTTATGAGGAAAATCATACTTTTAGTATAAAAAGAATATCTTTTATGCATACCTATATGCATGAAATCCAATATGATAAAAGTAACACTTTTGATATAAAAATTTTTCCTTTATGCATACTTCTATGCATGAAAATTAAAAATGATAAAAGTAACACTTTTGATATAAAAATTTTCCTTTATGCATACTTCTATGCATGAAAATTAAAAATGATAAAAGTAACACTTTTGATATAAAAATTTTCTTTTATGCATACTTTTATGTATGAAATAAAAATGATAAAAGTAACACTTTTGATATAAAAATTTATCCATTATGCATACTTCTATGCATGAAAATAAAAATGATAAAAGTAACACTTTTGATATAAAAATTTATCCATTATGCATACTTCTATGCATGAAAATAAAAATGGTAAAAATAACACTTTTGATATAAAAATTTATCCTTTATGCATAATATTAAAATTCAATTTCTCCATGATTATAATGAAATTCTTTCAATTAATCTAGGATGATGATTCCTAGAATATGGTAGGAAGTCCTCTTTTTATGCTTTGAATGAAAATTTTTTATGCATAATTTTTATAAAAATTTTGCCATAGCTCCGCTGCTATGACTGATAAATCTCAATTTTTCTAAGGGATAAAGCTTATCATTAAGGAAATAATTAAAATGATTCTCTAATTGGATCCTCAATCCATAATGGATTGAATCATCAATATACATAAACTAAAAGCATAAGAAAAAGCCATTAATTTGGCCTCAAGCATAGCTTTATCTTGGGTTAAGGAAAAGCTTTATGAAAAGCTTGATTTGGATTGAGAGTGGGTCATGAGTATGACCATTTCTTGAGTGAGAGAGAGAATTTACATAAGAATCATTAGAATTTAAACATAAATGAAAATTAACTTCAATAGCATTTATTAAATTATGTAACTCTTCACTACTATTCAAACTTCAATAGCATTTAAAAAAAAACCATACCAATTAAACTTCTCAAGCTTGAGAGGGGTTGAGAAGAGAGAAACATTGAGAAATTATAGAAAGATGAATATTCACTAATTACCTTACAACTTGCTTGATTCTTTGTTCACGGTAGAGGCCCCCAACCAATCAATTGGTTAAGTATGTTGATGGAGCCACTAATGGGGATTGAAGAAAGAGGGAAGCTCCAAAAACTAGTGAATTATTAAATGAATTCACAGTTCTTGGCTTAGGTGGAGTAGAGTAACGATGCATAAACACTATATATTTTTCAACAAGGGTGAGGCTTCTATTTATAGGAAAAATTGAGCTCCTAACCAAACAAACTGATTCTAGAATTTTCTAAATCAGTTTGGTCAATATTTGACCATTTTTAGGTCAGTTAAGCTAACTTTTTGGAACTAGACTTAAATGAGGAGAGAGGAGAGATGAAATATCTCAATTTTTATGAGTTTAAAACTCATTCAAGCATGTGAAATATGCACCTCCTTTAAAGAACTCCCCTTCCTTACATATGTCATACTTTTAATATTGCTCATAGTTTTTTACTAATAAACCTTGTACATTTTCAACTCTTCATCTTATGTGAAATATGCACCTCCTTTAAAGAACTCCCCTTCCTTACATATGTCATACTTTTAATATTGCTCATAATTTTTTACTAATAAACCTTGTACATTTTCAACTCTTCATCTTATGTGAAATATGCACCTCCTTTAAAGAACTCCTCTTCCTTACATATGTCATACTTTTAATATTGCTCATAATTTTTTACTAATAAACCTTGTACATTTTCAACTCTTCATCTTATGTGAGCATTTACTCATTTTTGGGTATCTTCTTTTTCAAATTGGATTTATCTCCTCCCTACACATGGATTGATGCTATTGGCTCATAGGAACCTTAATTGGACCATAATCCAAAAATTTCTGAAAATCTAGACCCTTAGACTAAGGTCCTTTATACACATTTCTAATTAATTCCAATTGCACATTGGAAAGTTCTTTTTTGAATTTCTGTTTCAGGGGAACTTATTTTAATAAGATGAGATAATTTTCTATCTAAAAATATTAAAAATCTGAATATTCTCTCTCTAGAATATTTTCTCTCTCTAGGCTAAAACAGATAGAAACAAGGTCTTTATATTTCTGAAGAGGGTTGATTACAGGGGAAGATACTAGACATCAAAAAGGGGGTGGGGGAGGAATCTTACATTCTACCCCACTTAAAAAATGCGAGATGTCCTCATCTCGCAACTTGTGATAATTTCGCAAGATTCACGAATATGAGACTTAGAGAAAAATTTTAATCAAGATTAACCACCAAGATAAGTCTTAAAGAGAGCAAGATTCAAAATACGAACAAGATTTAAACTTTATTCATTCTCGGAACTTATACAGTAAAGATAGAGGAACTCTTTACACTTCCATAAGCCCGTCCATCATATGGTCACAAAAGCAGTCCTCACAAGCTGCACAAGTATAAGGTAACTCATCTATGGGAATGATTCTGTGGGTTATTGCTGCGCCTATCTCAGTGGTATGAGGTGATCTAACAAAAGGACCTCTGAGAGGCAAGCCAAAAACGGGGTAAAGGCATATCTTCTCATGAGGAAGAAAACACGCCAGTAAGAAGACCCGCTCAGAAAACCCAGGATGTCTTGATCTCATGACGCAGTAGTATCGGGGACCCAAACCCAAGGCTTCAATAACCATGGCCAAGCGAACATTGTTGCGAAAGTGCTGCTGACCCCAGGGTGTTACCCTAGTTATGTCTTGATAGGTCCGCCATTTGGTCTGCGCTACAGAAGTTCCCAAGTGAGGGAAAAGTGAGCGCTCATACTGTTCTATAAAATCCTTCTTCACAGACTCACTTGCGTCTTGAAGGTGAGGAATCATTATGGATAAAACTAATTCTTGTTGCCAAGCCATGAAGGAGATTAGGAAGAAATAAGATCGATGGGAGTAAGATTACTGTGAGCGACAAGTAAAAGTTACGACTTATATAAAGGAAGAAGCTAGCGTAACTTAGAAGCCAACGGTAGCTTGCCACTGAAGTTTTACCGTCTTTCCATGATTTGGGTTTGGCACAATTTTCTATAGAAGGCATTAAGAACTTTGAGATGAGGAGATAAAAGAAGCTCGTAAGCTAAGTCACTTACTTTCTTTGAAGTCAGATAAGGCTCACAATATCTGGGGGATAACTTCTTAAACTCCCCAATAGATAAAGAACTTCTTTTGTGCCGTACTCGAATGAAGACCAAAACCTTGGTATCCAAAACACCGATTTTCACTTCTGAACTCATTGTTCTGAATCCTTAAAACAGCGTGACTCCTGAGAAGTATTCTAGGGAAAGGGTCTTCCTTTTTTTTAAACAGAATCTTTCTTTTATTTTTGAGAGGGAATAATTTTAAGATCAAAAAGGGAGATTCTTACTCCTGTATGCCTCGAAGGCTGGGGAGGAATCTTACATTCTACCCCACTTAAAAAGTGCGAGATGTCCTCATCTCGCAAGGTGTAGAGGACAACTCTTTTTCTTAACATCCAATTTTATTTTGGGGTTCCTTATATTCTGGTCAACCCAGCAGAACACTGGGATAAATATCCCTTATATAGAACTCATCATTAATATTCAGATCATATCATTCATATCTTTAACATGATAATGGTCCATTAGACCGAAAAATTTCCTTCTGAACATTCCTCCACAGAAATTTCAGTCAAGCAAGTTCTCAATTTGTCATCCCTTAACTTGATCTACTGATCAAGTGTTAACAGTAACAATTTGACAGCACAACCCACTAATCTCATAGTGATTTGCTGAATTCATTATCATCATTCCAGTTATGAATATCATCACTGGGACTCGTCCCATTCATCCTCATTGCGGTTTTGCTCAAGTTATTATATTTCAACTAAATTTCAAAAATCATCATTTTTCAATCAGAATCCCAATCAATTCATCAGTTCCCAAACAGAATTAAAAATCATATCAACCACATTCAAATTCATCATCTGGATAGCATTAACGCTTATAATTTCAAGTCTTAGATTTACTCGTATATACTGTCAGTAAAGAGCTGCAGTTATACTCTCAGTATATACGGATAGTCACGGCCCTTGGAATTATAAGGTAAATACCATCATGTCTAGGCCTCAAGCAAGTCAAGGATTCTATATAATTGCGGTACTTCCATCTGAAGACCCAATTACCAAATTATGAATTTCAGTTTGAATATCAAATTGTATGAATTATATCACACAATTACAACCTTTTTTTGTGCTTCTTGATAAATTTTTGACATAATTGGTTTCTCAGTTGATCTTTATTAACCAAATGCTCTGATACCAACTGTAAGATCCCTGTTCCCACCGAGCAACGGATTCACGATACTGGCAGCGGAAGTAGCACTCCTCGCGCTGGACAGGGGTCCCACATTCGGGGCCTCGCCTACGGATATCCGGACAAGAGACTAATCCGTCGGTTTGTCCAAAACCGAAACCGGAAAAACTTCCTTTACCCGGAAAGCATGGGCGATTCCACCAGGATAACTCTTAACTCTAACGTAGTCAAGATCATTACGGATCAACTGATCTGACTGCACCTTTAACGGTAATTGGTCAAATCAAGGAAGAAACTTGCACTTGGATCATTGGGATCAACGCTTTTTTTCCCATCAAGAGGCACAGCCGTTGATTCCTATCCATAGAACAATTTCTATCCGGGATTTACTTTATCTATCGTAAAAACAAAGTTGAGTCTCGATTTATGGATCCATCAGTCCAGCCTAACCCCATCCGATCCCATGGGTTAGCCAACCGCCCAACCACTGTAGTGATGGGATCCAATTTGGAATTTGGTTAGGTTTTGTCCCGGGTACCAAGGAAAAGAGTTCCAAGGCCCCCTAGCCGGAATTTCATGCAAACATAAAACTAGCCACACCACTTACACACCCAATATGAAAATTGCCTTTTTCTTAGCATCAGCTAACTTTAAAACAATCCTTTAATGAAACCATAGTACCACTGATCACAATCTCCCAATTTATCCAGTTGATTCATAATTTCCCATCATTCCTTCATCAGAGTATCTATGGCATCATTGGCAACTAGAACGCTCACCACCTGTCCACACAGAGGCCGTTTCCATAGTTCCTAGCCCATAATACTCGGCAATATAATCACTTATCAAGATGGACTCTCGTTGAAGATCAGCAAGATCAACCAACAGATCCATATAAAAGAGCCATGGACTCATCCGTTGAGGACCAGCAAGGTCAGTCAACCAGATCCATGCCCGGTTTCACAAAACAACTCTTACTCCTTGTTCCAATATCTTCCTCGACGCACGCGTGGGTATCCTAGGCGACCCAGAGCTCGAGCACCGTATGGTCAGCACCCTCTAGGATCCTTCGCAGGTGACCTAGCGCTTCACTCATAGGCCGCTTCCTTGGTCCCTCATCCACCGTACCGGAAGCTCACCATTTTAATCGAACCGAGGCTGGTCAAGACCTCGGTCGACCTTGCTACGCGAGACGTCCTCCATTGACTCTCCGTCAGCAGTTGCAACTTTATCAGTTAGGTCTCCACGACCTTAATCACAAGACGGTCAAAATGCTTCCCCAGCATTCTTGACATAAAACAGCCATTTACAAACAGCATTTACAAACAGTTTACAAATACAGTTTCTATATTAACTCTCATTTTTCCACATTATCCCTCATTAATCCACATTACTTATTCCACATTCCATGTATATGTGTACTCATCCAATCACCTCCTTTTCCATCTCTTCACTTCAGATTCCTTCACATCACATATCATATATTCACATCCATATCCACATCCATACATCCACATCCACATCCACATTCACATCCATACATCCACATCTACATGCTTATCTCCATTTTCACATCCTCATTTATACATCCACATCCCATATCCACATTCATACTTACACATCCATATATCCACATCTACATCCACATACATACATACATCCACATCCACATTCCACATTCACATCTATACATCCACATCTACATTCACATTCACATACATCCACATCCACATTCCCATACATCCACATCTATACATCCACATTCCACATTCACATCTACATTCACATTCACATACATCCACATCTACATTCACATTCACATACATCCACATCCCCATTCCCATTCACATCTATACATCCACATCTACATCCACATACATACATACATCCACATCCACATTCCACATTCACATCTATACATCCACATCTACATCCACATTCACATACATACATCCATTTTCACATTCCCATTTATATAACCCCATATACTTTCACATCTAATCTTTTACATCACATCCATTCTCGCCCTATCACAACCCATATACATCTTATCCTATCACATACACTTCTTACCTCATCCCCCCATACACATCTTAATTCATCTTATCACATCCTAACTTATTTCATAAGCATCTTATCACCTCTTATCACACCTCTTATCACATCCTATCACTTTCCATACGCATCTTATCAATTCTTATCACATCTCATACACCTCTTATCACATCTTATCACATTTCATATCTTTTTTTTTTTTTTTAAAGAGAATTCTTTTATTTGATATAAGATTTCTCTACACATTTATTTATACATAAATTCCATTTAAGGAGACTAACACTTTCGAAATTAAAATCAATCTTTTATGCATCTTCTTATGCATGATTTCAATTTGGTAGGGAATTATACTTTTAGAATAAAAGAATTTCTCTTATGCATCTAAGTTAAGCATAAAATCCATTTATGAGGAAAATCATACTTTTAGTATAAAAAGAATATCTTTTATGCATACCTATATGCATGAAATCCAATATGATAAAAGTAACACTTTTGATATAAAAATTTTTCCTTTATGCATACTTCTATGCATGAAAATTAAAAATGATAAAAGTAACACTTTTGATATAAAAATTTTCCTTTATGCATACTTCTATGCATGAAAATTAAAAATGATAAAAGTAACACTTTTGATATAAAAATTTTCTTTTATGCATACTTTTATGTATGAAATAAAAATGATAAAAGTAACACTTTTGATATAAAAATTTATCCATTATGCATACTTCTATGCATGAAAATAAAAATGATAAAAGTAACACTTTTGATATAAAAATTTATCCATTATGCATACTTCTATGCATGAAAATAAAAATGGTAAAAATAACACTTTTGATATAAAAATTTATCCTTTATGCATAATATTAAAATTCAATTTCTCCATGATTATAATGAAATTCTTTCAATTAATCTAGGATGATGATTCCTAGAATATGGTAGGAAGTCCTCTTTTTATGCTTTGAATGAAAATTTTTTATGCATAATTTTTATAAAAATTTTGCCATAGCTCCGCTGCTATGACTGATAAATCTCAATTTTTCTAAGGGATAAAGCTTATCATTAAGGAAATAATTAAAATGATTCTCTAATTGGATCCTCAATCCATAATGGATTGAATCATCAATATACATAAACTAAAAGCATAAGAAAAAGCCATTAATTTGGCCTCAAGCATAGCTTTATCTTGGGTTAAGGAAAAGCTTTATGAAAAGCTTGATTTGGATTGAGAATGGGTCATGAGTATGACCATTTCTTGAGTGAGAGAGAGAATTTACATAAGAATCATTAGAATTTAAACATAAATGAAAATTAACTTCAATAGCATTTATTAAATTATGTAACTCTTCACTACTATTCAAACTTCAATAGCATTTTAAAAAAAACCATACCAATTAAACTTCTCAAGCTTGAGAGGGGTTGAGAAGAGAGAAACATTGAGAAATTATAGAAAGATGAATATTCACTAATTACCTTACAACTTGCTTGATTCTTTGTTCATGGTAGAGGCCCCCAACCAATCAATTGGTTAAGTATGTTGATGGAGCCACTAATGGGGATTGAAGAAAGAGGGAAGCTCCAAAAACTAGTGAATTATTAAATGAATTCACAGTTCTTGGCTTAGGTGGAGTAGAGTAACGATGCATAAACACTATATATTTTTCAACAAGGGTGAGGCTTCTATTTATAGGAAAAATTGAGCTCCTAACCAAACAAACTGATTCTAGAATTTTCTAAATCAGTTTGGTCAATATTTGACCATTTTTAGGTCAGTTAAGCTAACTTTTTGGAACTAGACTTAAATGAGGAGAGAGGAGAGATGAAATATCTCAATTTTTATGAGTTTAAAACTCATTCAAGCATGTGAAATATGCACCTCCTTTAAAGAACTCCCCTTCCTTACATATGTCATACTTTTAATATTGCTCATAGTTTTTTACTAATAAACCTTGTACATTTTCAACTCTTCATCTTATGTGAAATATGCACCTCCTTTAAAGAACTCCCCTTCCTTACATATGTCATACTTTTAATATTGCTCATAATTTTTTACTAATAAACCTTGTACATTTTCAACTCTTCATCTTATGTGAAATATGCACCTCCTTTAAAGAACTCCTCTTCCTTACATATGTCATACTTTTAATATTGCTCATAATTTTTTACTAATAAACCTTGTACATTTTCAACTCTTCATCTTATGTGAGCATTTACTCATTTTTGGGTATCTTCTTTTTCAAATTGGATTTATCTCCTCCCTACACATGGATTGATGCTATTGGCTCATAGGAACCTTAATTGGACCATAATCCAAAAATTTCTGAAAATCTAGACCCTTAGACTAAGGTCCTTTATACACATTTCTAATTAATTCCAATTGCACATTGGAAAGTTCTTTTTTGAATTTCTGTTTCAGGGGAACTTATTTTAATAAGATGAGATAATTTTCTATCTAAAAATATTAAAAATCTGAATATTCTCTCTCTAGAATATTTTCTCTCTCTAGGCTAAAACAGATAGAAACAAGGTCTTTATATTTCTGAAGAGGGTTGATTACAGGGGAAGATACTAGACATCAAAAAGGGGGTGGGGGAGGAATCTTACATTGTGCGTGACTCAAGCTTGGTTGTCATTAGGAGTTTTGCTATGTTGTTAATTAGTCCTCCCAACCCACCATAAGATTAGTATTTCTTAATCACATGATTAGGATTGAGCACACCATAGCTATGTATGCTTGACGATTCATGTCCAATATTTTGACACTGGTTTGCGCACCTGTGGTCCTGGTTTGTTGGAGTGTGATCCGCCTTCTATTAGATGCTGCAACCCCCCTAATACAAGGACCTTCTTTGAGCCTGATGTAGTTTCCAACCTGCTCTGTTGTTGTTGGATCTTGTCGCCTTCCTTATGCATATTAATGCACCGATTAATGTTTTGTACTCCTGCATGTCAAAGTCCAGATGAAGTATTCCCATGCATGTTACTATTTGGTTCCTAGATTTTGGTTTGTGGAGGTAACAAGAATCTCACGGGCTACTACAACACCATGAACTGAGCATGACCTCCAACAATTTATATTTGTTGGGCAGATCTCTCTCTCTCTCTCTCTCTCTCTCTCTCTCTCTCTCTCTCTCTCTCTCTCTTTCTCTCTCAGTAGGTTACATTGAAATTGTAAAATTGGGTTTCTTTTCATGTTCATAAAGGAACATGCTGTTGAGGTTTCTATAAAGAAATACGTTCTTATAAACTAATTTTAATGACTTGTTAATGCTTGAAGTAGTCTCTGAAACCCAACCACTTCATAGCATAACAACAAATAAACAACGTGATTACAAGTTGTCACTAATAGTGGCCTCTATTAGCTATATAGAACAGACACCTCAAATAACATCGGTGCCTACAAAGACACATGAAAAAGTACATCTTTGTGTTGAAAACTAGCTAGTTGTCTAGGTAGGTTCAAAACATTCATTCCTCCCAACATAAATCAAGCAAAGTTCATATGTATTGACACCACTCCTATAGTTTTTGAAATCCTTGGGGCATGGATTCTGTAATGTCAATGTTGTGAAGTGATAGATGCATCTGCCTTCCCTACATACAGCCTACCATCATAAACATACAAATTAGCTCTGAGTTACACTCTGATTTTCTTCACTGGAGTCTAGAAACTTCTTGTGGAACGGAATGGTTGGCAACCGTTGTCTGAACGATTTGTTGAGACTATGTTCTCTCTCTCTCTCTCTCTCTCTCTCTCTCTCTCTCTCTCTCTCTCTCTCTCTCTCCAGGTTGTATTGCAATTGTAAAATTGGTTTTTCATGTCCATAAAGAAATGCATTCTAATGAACTAATTTTATTGACGTGCTTATATAATTTACAACATACAAGATGGACTCCGAAGAACTTCATGACACTAATTGCTACACACAATACTCACCCCATTCCCATAGCCAACATTCTATGTAGGCACGTAGGAGTCTCAAATTCCAAACTATTGCAATGCCAAGTACCGTGTCTTCTCACCATGGACATTCATTCCATGTGCGTCCTCCCATCCAATCACTCACTTTCACAGCATGTTAACTGGACTGAGAATGGGATCTTCTTTCTTATTTAGGTCATATACCGAAGAGAGAAAGGCAATATAAAGAAGACGAAAAAGGGTGCTACCAATAGCGCTTGTGTGGATGAGCAGACAACTAGGGAAAGAGCCGTGGGTGGCACAACTCATCCACATTTGTGGATCCATGGTGGTTGATGAATTTGGGAAAACTCTGAAAAGCAGGGAGTGGACCTTTGGTCAAAAGTTGCAACACAACTTGCTTCGCTTTTCCTAGAATGTGATAAAGACAGTGAAAGTTGTCGCAAAGGGATGGGGCCGTCTGTACACCTCTGAGTACAAGAAGGATAAGGCACACAATTCAATTTCAAGAGATGATCAAAAGGTCACTTGCCAATGGTTTGACACTGTGGACGAGCATATGCATGGTTGTGTGAATGTCATAAGCTACAACCATGCTCCTGCAAAAATAGGAGGGAGTGGTGTGGGTTGAGGCAGTGGAGTTTCTAATGTGGAAGATGCCGCTGAATCATAGGATCGCAAAAGAGGCAGTCTTGAATGAGGTGTCTGCCCAAGGTCCTCGCAAGGACAAGAACATTGAGGAGAGCCTTCTGGACATGGTGAGCACATAAAAAATGATGGCAATCCATCGAAAGGAGTCAGATGTAGACCGCAAGGCTCTAGAAACTCAAAAACTTGTGATGTTGGGAAACCTTACAACGGCCTTGACTGGTCTTATGGATGTCTTGAAGAGTTTTCAGAAGCCTTGAGTTGCAAGGAAGCTATGTTATTGTACTTTCATGTAGTGATTAACATGCCATTTGCTTGTTGTACTTCATTTTGGTCCTGCGCTTGAAGCTTGTCATTCAATATGAAGGTGTTAAGTTTTACCTCATTTGTCTCACACTTGTTACATATGTTGATCATACTTTTCTAATAATGGGTAGCCTTTAACATGTAAAGCCTCAATCTGATGTCATTCCATTCATTGGGTTCAAGTGATGAAAGAATCAATGCTCATTGTGTTTGGCACTATTGCAATTCTCATAGCCATGATTACTAAGATAGAATTAAGTGAGTGGTGCTATGATGCGAGTGAGGCAATCGCACATTGGATGACATTTTTTAGTCAGTGCATGGCTCGTGCAATATTGGCATGCAAAGCTCGGATTGCTCGTCGTCGATGCCACAAGCGTAGGTCCTATTGGGGGCTTACTGTAGACCATAGGGATTCATGGAGAGATGCTTGCTTGGTAGTTATTAAGATGGGATGTTTAAAAAGAGGATGAGATTGAGCAAAGATACCTACCACCTCTTGTGTGCAAGGCTAGCTCCATTCTAGCAAAGCTGTGCAGACACCAACTGCAAAAAAGCCATCGCTGTGGAGAAGCGTGTTTGTGTGGCATTGCACTGTCTAGCCACTAGCTCTAACTTACAAGTGGTTCTCTACATCCTCTGCACAAAAAAAAAGTGAGAGCTTTCTATGAGGCTATGGAGAATTGTGGCTTGCACAACTTAAACATAAAGTGGCCATCTCCTGAAAGGATGCTACCTTGGCGCAGAGAGATTCGAGGCTATATGTGGCATTCCGTATGTTATCGGTGATGTGGATGGTAGTCATGTGCCTATCATTGCTTTGCATGTGCATTCGAAAGACATATTCAACAAGAAAGGTTTGATCAGCCACATGATCCCTATACAAGTTCACATTATTGTGTTCACTAATTAATCAAGCCCTATCGGGCTTGATTAATTAATGAACATGTGGCTAGCCTAAATATGTGGTCATGCACACTATACGAGCAGGGTGACATGAAAAATAAAGTTTAATTATTGTTTGTCAACAATCTATTTGACCATGCATATGTGTACATGGACAACTACATACCACAAATAGGCTTGGTGTGAGCCTTGAATAGACCAATTGGATTATTCCCAATATAGGGAATGGGATTATGCATATGGACAAGAAAAGAGATGTTTCAATCTGCAAAGGTATGAAAGATCGGGTCGTATATTACTCAATGCTTAGAGCCTTAGACATTCGTGATATTTTCTTTTCAAATAATGTTGGCTTTAGATACTATAGAGATGGCAATGGTGTCGCGAGATGAGTGATGAACAAGGAAAAGACAGTAAAAACGACCTACCTGGGAGCCAAAACAATCACATATCTCCTTGGATATTGATGGATGATGAGGAGGATCCAAAGGAGCACTTCTCCCATAGATACACAGTAACACGTCCCTGTGGAAAAATATTCAATTGAAAAATCCAACCTTAAATGCTAAAGGTTTTGCGACTTTCATCTTCTTGCAAAGGCTTTTTTGATGTAGCATCTTTTGTCTACTGATCTTCAACTGATCTTCAATACGAGGCCTTGAGTACCACACTTAACCACCTTGGAACGGAATCATAGGATCGCAAAAGCGGCAGTCTTGAATGAGGTGTCTGCCCAAGGTCCTCGCAAGGACAAGAACATTGAGGAGAGCCTTCTGGACATGGTGAGCACATAAAAAATGATGGCAATCCATCGAAAGGAGTCAGATGTAGACCGCAAGGCTCTAGAAACTCAGAAACTTGTGATGTCTCTCTCTCTCTCTCTCTCTCTCTCTCTCTCTCAACAGGTTGTATTGCAATTGTAAAATTGGTTTTTCATGTCCATAAAGAAATGCATTCTAATGAACTAATTTTATTGACGTGCTTATATAATTTACAACATACAAGATGGACTCCGAAGAACTTCATGACACTAATTGCTACACACAATACTCACCCCATTCCCATAGCCAACATTCTATGTAGGCACGTAGGAGTCTCAAATTCCAAACTATTGCAATGCCAAGTACCGTGTCTTCTCACCATGGACATTCATTCCATGTGCATCCTCCCATCCAATCACTCACTTTCACAGCATGTAAACTGGACTGAGAATGGGATCTCCTTTCTCATTTAGGTCATATACCAAAGGCCAGGTTTGCCTACCACACTAGTCCATCAAGTCATACAACCTCCCAATTATGCCATCTAAGGATAGCATGCTGGAATGCAGTTTGAGGAAAGTGGGCAGACACCATTAGTGCCTCAGAAAAAGCCAGCAAAGAGGAGATACATGAAAGCTATAGATGCTAGCTTGGAGGGATTCGAGACACAAGAGAAAGGCAATATAAAGAAGACGAAAAAGGGTGCTACCAATAGCGCTTGTGTGGATGAGCAGACAACTAGGGAGAGAGCCGTGGGTGGCACAACTCATCCACATTTGTGGATCCATGGTGGTTGATGAATTTGGGAAAACTCTGAAAAGCAGGGAGTGGACCTTTGGTCAAAAGTTGCAACACAACTTGCTTCGCTTTTCCTAGAATGTGATAAAGACAGTGAAAGTTGTCGCAAAGGGATGGGGCCGTCTGTACACCTCTGAGTACAAGAAGGATAAGGCACACAATTCAATTTCAAGAGATGATCAAAAGGTCACTTGCCAATGGTTTGACACTGTGGACGAGCATATGCATGGTTGTGTGAATGTCATAAGCTACAACCATGCTCCTGCAAAAATAGGAGGGAGTGGTGTGTGTTGAGGCAGTGGAGTTTCTAATGTGGAAGATGCCGCTGAATCATAGGATCGCAAAAGAGGCAGTCTTGAATGAGGTGTCTGCCCAAGGTCCTCGCAAGGACAAGAACATTGAGGAGAGCCTTCTGGACATGGTGAGCACATAAAAAATGATGGCAATCCATCGAAAGGAGTCAGATGTAGACCGCAAGGCTCTAGAAACTCAAAAACTTGTGATGTTGGGAAACCTTACAACGGCCTTGACTAGTCTTATGGATGTCTTGAAGAGTTTTCAGAAGCCTTGAGTTGCAAGGAAGCTATGTTATTGTACTTTCATGTAGTGATTAACATGCCATTTGCTTGTTGTACTTCATTTTGGTCCTGCGCTTGAAGCTTGGCATTCAATATGAAGGTGTTAAGTTTTACCTCATTTGTCTCACACTTGTTACATATGTTGATCATACTTTTCTAATAATGGGTAGCCTTTAACATGTAAAGCCTCAATCTGATGTCATTCAATATGAAGGTGTTAAGTTTTACCTCATTTGTCTCACACTTGTTACATATGTTGATCATACTTTTCTAATAATGGGTAGCCTTTAACATGGTTAGCCTTTAACATGTAAAGCCTCAATCTGATGTCATTCCATTCATTGGGTTCAAGTGATGAAAGAATCAATGCTCATTGTGTTTGGCACTATTGCAATTCTCATAGCCATGATTACTAAGATAGAATTAAGTGAGTGGTGCTATGATGCGAGTGAGGCAATCGCACATTGGATGACATTTTTTAGTCAGTGCATGGCTCGTGCAATATTGGCATGCAAAGCCCGGATTGCTCGTCGTCGATGCCACGAGCGTAGGTCCTATTGGGGGCTTACTGTAGACCATAGGGATTCATGGAGAGATACTTGCTTGGTAGTTATTAAGATGGGATGTTCAAAAAGAGGATGAGATTGAGCAAAGATACCTACCACCTCTTGTGTGCAAGGCTAGCTCCATTCTAGCAAAGCTGTGCAGACACCAACTGCAAAAAAGCCATCGCTGTGGAGAAGCGTGTTTGTGTGGCATTGCACTGTCTAGCCACTAGCTCTAACTTACAAGTGGTTCTCTACATCCTCTACACAAAAAAAAAAGTGAGAGCTTTCTATGAGGCTATGGAGAATTGTGGCTTGCACAACTTAAACATAAAGTGGCCATCTCCTGAAAGGATGCTACCTTGGCGCAGAGGGATTCGAGGCTATATGTGGCATTCCGTATGTTATCGGTGATGTGGATGGTAGTCATGTGCTATCATTGCTTTGCATGTGCATTCGAAAGACTAATTCAACAAGAAAGGTTTGATCAGCCACATGATCCCTATACAAGTTCACATTATTGTGTTCACTAATTAATCAAGCCCTATCGGGCTTGATTAATTAATGAACATGTGGCTAGCCTAAATATGTGGTCATGCACACTATACGAGCAAGGTGACGTGAAAAATAAAGTTTAATTATTGTTTGTCAACAATCTATTTGACCATGCATATGTGTACATGGACAACTACATACCACAAATAGGCTTGGTGTGAGCCTTGAATAGACCAATTGGATTATTCCCAATATAGGGAATGGGATTATGCATATGGACAAGAAAAGAGATGTTTCAATCTACAAAGGTATGAAAGATCGGGTCGTATATTACTCAATGCTTAGAGCCTTAGACATTCGTGATATTTTCTTTTCAAATAATGTTGGCTTTAGATACTATAGAGATGGCAATGGTGTCGCGAGATGAGTGATGAACAAGGAAAAGACAGTAAAAACGACCTACCTGGGAGCCAAAACAATCACATATCTCCTTGGATATTGATGGATGATGATGAGGAGGATCCAAAGGAGCACTTCTCCCATAGATACACAGTAACACGTCCCTGTGGAAAAATATTCAATTGAAAAATCCAACCTTAAATGCTAAAGGTTTTGTGCGACTTTCATCTTCTTGCAAAGGCTTTTTTGATGTAGCATCTTTTGTCTACTGATCTTCAACTGATCTTCAATACGAGGGTGCTTGCTAAAGGAGTCACCGTGCGAACGAATGAACAAAGGACAAAATAGCTGTGCGCACGCTTACATTTGACACACAGCCAAAGCACAAATTGAGTCACGGCGCAAACCAATGAATAGAGGAAAAAACAGTTGGGCGAGCACTTGCATTTTACACACAGTCAAAGCATGTGTAGGGTCTACCTCCAACTTGGAGTGCCATGTTGTGTCGCCGCTTTTGCATGCCATGGGTAGCCAACTCTGGCTACCTATAGGGATGGACAAGCTACTCCACAGCCAATGGGAGCCCTTGCTCCAACCTACAATAAAACATTCCCGTGTACCTGCAAATTCTCATGTACCTTTATATCCTCCATCTTGGCTATTGAAATGTGTGGTGCCATTGAGGACAAAGTATAAGTAGTGGACCAAGATCAATAGCATGCAACCACATCACACTTGGACATTATCACACATGAGCATATTTGTAAGAGGTGTACCCTCCTCATATAAAAAGGGTCATTTCCAAGCAATGAACATAAGCAGCTCTCTATGAGTACAAGTTTCCATCTTGTAACCTAATTATGCTTGAGTCAAGCTTGATTAAGTCATTAGGAGTTTCATGATGTTGTTAATTATGCTACATCCACCATAAGATTAGTATTTCTTAATCATATGATTAGGATTGAGCACACCATAGCTATGCATGCTTGAGGCCTCATTCATATCCATGGTATAAAGCCACTCCTCTTCTCATGAACTTCTCCATTAGCTTAGCCTCAGCCCACATTAATCCTTTCCACCAGTAATCTCATGTTTATTAAACCAATTCTCAATTTTTCCAGCATCTTATCCATAGCTCCCACTTGTGGACAAAATTTTCATAGCTTGATTCTCCACATCCTCTTCACTATTGATCAATTCCTCTTAGATATATCTTGGACTCGGGTATCAAGTACTTTGGCATACTACATGACCCGGGAGACGTGGATGTGCACAGGCACTACAAACAAGCACAAATCCACCAAATTTGGGCGACTTTGAGCTATTTCTTTCCCTTGGGACATTGATTCTCATCAAGGGTTCTTCTAAGGCTATCAACAAAGCCCCATCAAAAGCTTTTGCATTTGCTCAATTTTGACCTCCAAAGTTTGATGTTGTTTATCACTATTTTTAGCTCTAATCACTATAATTAAGAGGATAATGAAAAAAAATTGGCCTAATTAAATGTTAAAATTGAATTCCTTAGGTTCTATTATCCTTGTTTGAGTGTCAAATCTCTCATTTGGCATTTGGGTCATTAACGGGAAGCCTTTTGAGCATATTCAGTTTTACCACTAATTTGTAAGCAATTCGACACTACCAAGAGTCAAACTCTAGTAAGACCTTTGCAATGGTGTCAAGCACTATCACAAATGTTGAGAAGTTCAATGGGGAAGGGTTCCACACCTTACAGAGATGAAGTACCCTCTAAAGCATAAGAAATTGTGAAAAATCATTAAGAAAAATGTGCCGGATGAACCAATTGAAGGGTGGGTTGAAAAAGATAAGCAATCAATGTCACTTATTGGTTTACCTATTCATCACATCAACTCTAAGGAACACGCTGCAAAGGGTGCATGGGATACATTGAAGCTCGTGTTTGGAGCTAAGGCAAAGAACCAGGAAATTCACTTAAAGCTTGAATTCTATGGTCTACAAATGAACTTTAACGAGTCTTTGGCTCAATTTGTTAGTAAAATGAAAGCATCATGACCCAGATAGATGGAATAGATGCTAAGATTAGAGATAAATATGCACCTGCAATACTCAGAAAAAGCATGCCAGAGGAATATGGTGCACTTGTAACCACTCTAAAGAATCTACTTGAACCAACATTTGAGAATTATACTTGAAGAAGAGAAGCAGTTAAAGAATGCCATACAAAGTACATCAAGGAAACAAGCTTTGACATCTTGTGTTACCACACTTAACCACCTTGAGTAGCATGTTGTACTAAGGGGAAGTGATGGATCTTTTGTAATACACATTCAACCACCTTGTAGTATCCTATACATCATGGCACCAAGGGGGGGTGTTTAAATTTGTGGCGCCATTGTGGGAAAGGTATGAGTAGAGGACCAGGATCAAGAGCATGCAACCACATCACACTTGGACATTATCCCACATGAGCATATTTGTAAGAGGTTTACCCTTCTCTTATAAAAAGGGTTATTTCCAAGCAATGAACGCAAGCAGCTTGCAAGCCTCTCTATGAGTAGAAGTTTCCATCTTATAACCTGATTGTGCGTGACTCAAGCTTGGTTGTCATTAGGAGTTTTGCTATGTTGTTAATTAGTCCTCCCAACCCACCATAAGATTAGTATTTCTTAATCACATGATTAGGATTGAGCACACCATAGCTATGTATGCTTGAGGATTCATGTCCAATATTTTGACACTGGCTTGCGCACCTGTGGTCCTGGTTTGTTGGAGTGTGATCCGCCTTCTATCAGATGCTGCAACCCCCCTAATACAAGGACCTTCTTTGAGCCTGATGTAGTTTCCAACCTGCTCTGTTGTTGTTGGATCTTGTCGACTTCCTTATGCATATTAATGCACCGATTAATGTTTTGTACTCCTGCATGTCAAAGTCCAGATGAAGTATTCCCATGCATGTTACTATTTGGTTCCTAGATTTTGGTTTGTGGAGGTAACAAGAATCTCACGGGCTACTACAACACCATGAACTGAGCATGACCTCCAACAATTTATATTTGTTGGGCAGATCTCTCTCTCTCTCTCTCTCTCTCTCTCTCTCTCTCTCTCTCTCTCTCTCTCAGTAGGTTACATTGAAATTGTAAAATTGGGTTTCTTTTCATGTTCATAAAGGAACATGCTGTTGAGGTTTCTATAAAGAAATACGTTCTTATAAACTAATTTTAATGACTTGTTAATGCTTGAAGTAGTCTCTGAAACCCAACCACTTCATAGGATAACAACAAATAAACAACGTGATTACAAGTTGTCACTAATAGTGGCCTCTATTAGCTATATAGAACAGACACCTCAAATAACATCGGTGCCTACAAAGACACATGAAAAAGTACATCTTTGTGTTGAAAACTAGCTAGTTGTCTAGGTAGGTTCAAAACATTCATTCCTCCCAACATAAATCAAGCAAAGTTCATATGTATTGACACCACTCCTATAGTTTTTGAAATCCTTAGGGCATGGATTCTGTAATGTCAATGTTGTGAAGTGATAGATGCATCTGCCTTCCCTACATACAGCCTACCATCATAAACATACAAATTAGCTCTGAGTTACACTCTGATTTTCTTCACTGGAGTCTAGAAACTTCTTGTGGAACGGAATGGTTGGCAACCGTTGTCTGAACGATTTGTTGAGACTATGTTCTCTCTCTCTCTCTCTCTCTCTCTCTCTCTCCAGGTTGTATTGCAATTGTAAAATTGGTTTTTCATGTCCATAAAGAAATGCATTCTAATGAACTAATTTTATTGACGTGCTTATATAATTTACAACATACAAGATGGACTCCGAAGAACTTCATGACACTAATTGCTACACACAATACTCACCCCATTCCCATAGCCAACATTCTATGTAGGCACGTAGGAGTCTCAAATTCCAAACTATTGCAATGCCAAGTACCGTGTCTTCTCACCATGGACATTCATTCCATGTGCGTCCTCCCATCCAATCACTCACTTTCACAGCATGTTAACTGGACTGAGAATGGGATCTTCTTTCTTATTTAGGTCATATACCGAAGAGAGAAAGGCAATATAAAGAAGACGAAAAAGGGTGCTACCAATAGCGCTTGTGTGGATGAGCAGACAACTAGGGAAAGAGCCGTGGGTGGCACAACTCATCCTCATTTGTGGATCCATGGTGGTTGATGAATTTGGGAAAACTCTGAAAAGCAAGGAGTGGACCTTTGGTCAAAAGTTGCAACACAACTTGCTTCGCTTTTCCTAGAATGTGATAAAGACAGTGAAAGTTGTCGCAAAGGGATGGGGCCGTCTGTACACCTCTGAGTACAAGAAGGATAAGGCACACAATTCAATTTCAAGAGATGATCAAAAGGTCACTTGCCAATGGTTTGACACTGTGGACGAGCATATGCATGGTTGTGTGAATGTCATAAGCTACAACCATGCTCCTGCAAAAATAGGAGGGAGTGGTGTGGGTTGAGGCAGTGGAGTTTCTAATGTGGAAGATGCCGCTGAATCATAGGATCGCAAAAGAGGCAGTCTTGAATGAGGTGTCTGCCCAAGGTCCTCGCAAGGACAAGAACATTGAGGAGAGCCTTCTGGACATGGTGAGCACATAAAAAATGATGGCAATCCATCGAAAGGAGTCAGATGTAGACCGCAAGGCTCTAGAAACTCAAAAACTTGTGATGTTGGGAAACCTTACAACGGCCTTGACTGGTCTTATGGATGTCTTGAAGAGTTTTCAGAAGCCTTGAGTTGCAAGGAAGCTATGTTATTGTACTTTCATGTAGTGATTAACATGCCATTTGCTTGTTGTACTTCATTTTGGTCCTGCGCTTGAAGCTTGTCATTCAATATGAAGGTGTTAAGTTTTACCTCATTTGTCTCACACTTGTTACATATGTTGATCATACTTTTCTAATAATGGGTAGCCTTTAACATGTAAAGCCTCAATCTGATGTCATTCCATTCATTGGGTTCAAGTGATGAAAGAATCAATGCTCATTGTGTTTGGCACTATTGCAATTCTCATAGCCATGATTACTAAGATAGAATTAAGTGAGTGGTGCTATGATGCGAGTGAGGCAATCGCACATTGGATGACATTTTTTAGTCAGTGCATGGCTCGTGCAATATTGGCATGCAAAGCTCGGATTGCTCGTCGTCGATGCCACGAGCGTAGGTCCTATTGGGGGCTTACTGTAGACCATAGGGATTCATGGAGAGATGCTTGCTTGGTAGTTATTAAGATGGGATGTTTAAAAAGAGGATGAGATTGAGCAAAGATACCTACCACCTCTTGTGTGCAAGGCTAGCTCCATTCTAGCAAAGCTGTGCAGACACCAACTGCAAAAAAGCCATCGCTGTGGAGAAGCGTGTTTGTGTGGCATTGCGCTGTCTAGCCACTAGCTCTAACTTACAAGTGGTTCTCTACATCCTCTGCACAAAAAAAAAGTGAGAGCTTTCTATGAGGCTATGGAGAATTGTGGCTTGCACAACTTAAACATAAAGTGGCCATCTCCTGAAAGGATGCTACCTTGGCGCAGAGGGATTCGAGGCTATATGTGGCATTCCGTATGTTATCGGTGATGTGGATGGTAGTCATGTGCCTATCATTGCTTTGCATGTGCATTCGAAAGACTAATTCAACAAGAAAGGTTTGATCAGCCACATGATCCCTATACAAGTTCACATTATTGTGTTCACTAATTAATCAAGCCCTATCGGGCTTGATTAATTAATGAACATGTGGCTAGCCTAAATATGTGGTCATGCACACTATACGAGCAAGGTGACGTGAAAAATAAAGTTTAATTATTGTTTGTCAACAATCTATTTGACCATGCATATGTGTACATGGACAACTACATACCACAAATAGGCTTGGTGTGATCCTTGAATAGACCAATTGGATTATTCCCAATATAGGGAATGGGATTATGCATATGGACAAGAAAAGAGATGTTTCAATCTACAAAGGTATGAAAGATCGGGTCGTATATTACTCAATGCTTAGAGCCTTAGACATTCGTGATATTTTCTTTTCAAATAATGTTGGCTTTAGATACTATAGAGATGGCAATGGTGTCGCGAGATGAGTGATGAACAAGGAAAAGACAGTAAAAACGACCTACCTGGGAGCCAAAACAATCACATATCTCCTTGGATATTGATGGATGATGAGGAGGATCCAAAGGAGCACTTCTCCCATAGATACACAGTAACACGTCCCTGTGGAAAAATATTCAATTGAAAAATCCAACCTTAAATGCTAAAGGTCTTGTGCGACTTTCATCTTCTTGCAAAGGCTTTTTTGATGTAGCATCTTTTGTCTACTGATCTTCAACTGATCTTCAATACGAGGCCTGGTACACACCGAGGGTGCTTGCTAAAGGAGTCACCGTGCGAACGAATGAACAAAGGACAAAATAGCTGTGCGCACGCTTACATTTCACACACAGCCAAAGCACAAATTGAGTCACGGCGCAAACCAATGAATAGAGGAAAAAACAGTTGGGCGAGCACTTGCATTTTACACACAGTCAAAGCATGTGTAGGGTCTACCTCCAACTTGGAGTGCCATGTTGTGTCGCCGCTTTTGCATGCCATGGGTAGCCAACTCTGGCTACCTATAGGGATGGACAAGCTACTCCACAGCCAATGGGAGCCCTTGCTCCAACCTACAATAAAACATTCTCGTGTACCTGCAAATTCTCATGTACCTTTATATCCTCCATCTTGGCTATTGAAATGTGTGGTGCCATTGAGGACAAAGTATAAGTAGTGGACCAAGATCAATAGCATGCAACCACATCACACTTGGACATTATCACACATGAGCATATTTGTAAGAGGTGTACCCTCCTCATATAAAAAGGGTCATTTCCAAGCAATGAACATAAGCAGAGCTCTATGAGTACAAGTTTCCATCTTGTAACCTAATTATGCTTGAGTCAAGCTTGATTAAGTCATTAGGAGTTTCATGATGTTGTTAATTATGCTACATCCACCATAAGATTAGTATTTCTTAATCATATGATTAGGATTGAGCACACCATAGCTATGCATGCTTGAGGCCTCATTCATATCCATGGTATAAAGCCACTCCTCTTCTCATGAACTTCTCCATTAGCTTAGCCTCAGCCCACATTAATCCTTTCCACCAGTAATCTCATGTTTATTAAACCAATTCTCAATTTTTCCAGCATCTTATCCATAGCTCCCACTTGTGGACAAAATTTTCATAGCTTGATTCTCCACATCCTCTTCACTATTGATCAATTCCTCTTAGATATATCTTGGACTCGGGTATCAAGTACTTTGGCATACTACATGACCCGGGAGACGTGGATGTGCACAGGCACTACAAACAAGCACAAATCCACCAAATTTGGGCGACTTTGAGCTATTTCTTTCCCTTGGGACATTGATTCTCATCAAGGGTTCTTCTAAGGCTATCAACAAAGCCCCATCAAAAGCTTTTGCATTTGCTCAATTTTGACCTCCAAAGTTTGATGTTGTTTATCACTATTTTTAGCTCTAATCACTATAATTAAGAGGATAATGAAAAAAAATTGGCCTAATTAAATGTTAAAATTGAATTCCTTAGGTTCTATTATCCTTGTTTGAGTGTCAAATCTCTCATTTGGCATTTGGGTCATTAACGGGAAGCCTTTTGAGCATATTCAGTTTTACCACTAATTTGTAAGCAATTCGACACTACCAAGAGTCAAACTCTAGTAAGACCTTTGCAATGGTGTCAAGCACTATCACAAATGTTGAGAAGTTCAATGGGGAAGGGTTCCACACCTTACAGAGATGAAGTACCCTCTAAAGCATAAGAAATTGTGAAAAATCATGAAGAAAAATGTGCCGGATGAACCAATTGAAGGGTGGGTTGAAAAAGATAAGCAATCAATGTCACTTATTGGATTACCTATTCATCACATCAACTCTAAGGAACACGCTGCAAAGGATGCATGGGATACATTGAAGCTCGTGTTTGGAGCTAAGGCAAAGAACCAGGAAATTCACTTAAAGCTTGAATTCTATGGTCTACAAATGAACTTTAACGAGTCTTTGGCTCAATTTGTTAGTAAAATGAAAGCATCATGACCCAGATAGATGGAATAGATGCTAAGATTAGAGATAAATATGCACCTGCAATACTCAGAAAAAGCATGCCAGAGGAATATGGTGCACTTGTAACCACTCTAAAGAATCTACTTGAACCAACATTTGAGAATTATACTTGAAGAAGAGAAGCAGTTAAAGAATGCCATACAAAGTACATCAAGGAAACAAGCTTTGACATCTTGTGTTACCACACTTAACTACCTTGAGTAGCACGTTGTACTAAGGGGAAGTGATGGATCTTTTGTAATACACATTCAACCACCTTGTAGTATCCTATACATCATGGCACCAAGGGGGGGTGTTTAAATTTGTGGCGCCATTGTGGGAAAGGTATGAGTAGAGGACCAGGATCAAGAGCATGCAACCACATCACACTTGGACATTATCCCACATGAGCATATTTGTAAGAGGTTTACCCTTCTCTTATAAAAAGGGTTATTTCCAAGCAATGAACGCAAGCAGCTTGCAAGCCTCTCTATGAGTAGAAGTTTCCATCTTATAACCTGATTGTGCGTGACTCAAGCTTGGTTGTCATTAGGAGTTTTGCTATGTTGTTAATTAGTCCTCCCAACCCACCATAAGATTAGTATTTCTTAATCACATGATTAGGATTGAGCACACCATAGCTATGTATGCTTGAGGATTCATGTCCAATATTTTGACACTGGCTTGCGCACCTGTGGTCCTGGTTTGTTGGAGTGTGATCCGCCTTCTATCAGATGCTGCAACCCCCCTAATACAAGTACCTTCTTTGAGCCTGATGTAGTTTCCAACCTGCTCTGTTGTTGTTGGATCTTGTCGACTTCCTTATGCATATTAATGCATCGATTAATGTTTTGTACTCCTGCATGTCAAAGTCCAGATGAAGTATTCCCATGCATGTTACTATTTGGTTCCTAGATTTTGGTTTGTGGAGGTAACAAGAATCTCACGGGCTACTATAACACCATGAACTGAGCATGACCTCCAACAATTTATATTTGTTGGGCAGATCTCTCTCTCTCTCTCTCTCTCTCTCTCTCTCTCTCTCAGTAGGTTACATTGAAATTGTAAAATTGGGTTTCTTTTCATGTTCATAAAGGAACATGCTGTTGAAGTTTCTATAAAGAAATACGTTCTTATAAACTAATTTTAATGACTTGTTAATGCTTGAAGTAGTCTCTGAAACCCAACCACTTCATAGCATAATAACAAATAAACAACGTGATTACAAGTTGTCACTAATAGTGGCCTCTATTAGCTATATAGAACAAACACCTCAAATAACATCGGTGCCTACAAAGATACATGAAAAAGTACATCTTTGTGTTGAAAACTAGCTAGTTGTCTAGGTAGGTTCAAAACATTCATTCCTCCCAACATAAATCAAGCAAAGTCCATATGTATTGACACCACTCCTATAGTTTTTGAAATCCTTAGGGCATGGATTCTGTAATGTCAATGTTGTGAAGTGATAGATGCATCTGCCTTCCCTACATTCAGCCTACCATCATAAACATACAAATTAGCTCTGAATTACACTCTGATTTTCTTCACTGGAGTCTAGAAACTTCTTGTGGAATGGAATGGTTGGCAACCGTTGTCTGAACGATTTGTTGAGACTATGTTCTCTCTCTCTCTCTCTCTCTCTCTCTCTCTCTCTCTCTCTCTCTCTCTCTCTCTCTCTCTCTCAACAGGTTGTATTGCAATTGTAAAATTGGTTTTTCATGTCCATAAAGAAATGCATTCTAATGAACTAATTTTATTGACGTGCTTATATAATTTACAACATACAAGATGGACTTCGAAGAACTTCATGACACTAATTGCTATACACAATACTCACCCCATTCCCATAGCCAACATTCTATGTAGGCACGTAGGAGTCTCAAATTCCAAACTATTGCAATGCCAAGTACCGTGTCTTCTCAACATGGACATTCATTCCATGTGCGTCCTCCCATCCAATCACTCACATTCATATGTTAACTGGACTGAGAATGGGATCTCCTTTCTCATTTAGGTCATATACCGAAGAGAGAAATGCAATATAAAGAAGACGAAAAAGGGTGCTACCAATAGCGCTTGTGTGGATGAGCAGACAACTAGGGAAAGAGCCGTGGGTGGCACAACTCATCCACATTTGTGGATCCATGGTGGTTGATGAATTTGGGAAAACTCTGAAAAGCAGGGAGTGGACCTTTGGTCAAAAGTTGCAACACAACTTGCTTCGCTTTTCCTAGAATGTGATAAAGATAGTGAAAGTTGTCGCAAAGGGATGGGGCCGTCTGTACACCTCTGAGTACAAGAAGGATAAGGCACACAATTCAATTTCAAGAGATGATCAAAAGGTCACTTGCCAATGGTTTGACACTGTGGACGAGCATATGCATGGTTGTGTGAATGTCATAAGCTACAACCATGCTCCTGCAAAAATAGGAGGGAGTGGTGTGGGTTGAGGCAGTGGAGTTTCTAATGTGGAAGATGCCGCTGAATCATAGGATCGCAAAAGAGGCAGTCTTGAATGAGGTGTTTGCCCAAGGTCCTCGCAAGGACAAGAACATTGAGGAGAGCCTTCTGGACATGGTGAGCACATAAAAAATGATGGCAATCCATCGAAAGGAGTCAGATGTAGACCGCAAGGCTCTAGAAACTCAAAAACTTGTGATGTTGGGAAACCTTACAACGGCCTTGGCTGGTCTTATGGATGTCTTGAAGAGTTTTCAGAAGCCTTGAGTTGCAAGGAAGCTATGTTATTGTACTTTCATGTAGTGATTAACATGCCATTTGCTTGTTGTACTTCATTTTGGTCCTGCGCTTGAAGCTTGTCATTCAATATGAAGGTGTTAAGTTTTACCTCATTTGTCTCACACTTGTTACATATGTTGATCATACTTTTCTAATAATGGGTACCCTTTAACATGTAAAGCCTCAATCTGATGTCATTCCATTCATTGGGTTCAAGTGATGAAAGAATCAATGCTCATTGTGTTTGGCACTATTGCAATTCTCATAGCCATGATTACTAAGATAGAATTAAGTGAGTGGTGCTATGATGCGAGTGAGGCAATCACACATTGGATGACATTCTTTAGTCAGTGCATGGCTCGTGCAATATTGGCATGCAAAGCCCGGATTGCTCGTCGTCGATGCCACGAGCGTAGGTCCTATTGGGGGCTTACTGTAGACCATAGGGATTCATGGAGAGATACTTGCTTGGTAGTTATTAAGATGGGATGTTCAAAAAGAGGATGCGATTGAGCAAAGATACCTACCACCTCTTGTATGCAAAGCTAGCTCCATTCTAGCAAAGCTGTGAAGACACCAACTGCAAAAAAGCCATCGCTGTGCAGACACCAACTGCAAAAAAGCCATTGCTGTGGAGAAGCGTGTTTGTGTGGCATTGCACTGTCTAGCCACTAGCTCTAACTTACAAGTGGTTCTCTACATCCTCTGCACACAAAAAAAGTGAGAGCTTTCTATGAGGCTATGGAGAATTGTGGCTTGCACAACTTAAACATAAAGTGGCCATCTCCTGAAAGGATGCTACCTTGGCGCAGAGGGATTCGAGGCTATATGTGGCATTCCGTATGTTATCGGTGATGTGGATGGTAGTCATGTGCCTATCATTACTTTGCATGTGCATTCGAAAGACTAATTCAACAAGAAAGGTTTGATCAGCCACATGATCCCTATACAAGTTCACATTATTGTGTTCACTAATTAATCAAGCCCTATCGGGCTTGATTAATTAATGAACATGTGGCTAGCCCAAATATGTGGTCATGCACACTATACGAGCAAGGTGACGTGAAAAATAAAGTTTAATTATTGTTTGTCAACAATCTATTTGACCATGCATATGTGTACATGGACAACTACATACCACAAATAGGCTTGGTGTGAGCCTTGAATAGACCAATTGGATTATTCCAAATATAGGGAATGGGATTATGCATATGGACAAGAAAAGAGATGTTTCAATCTACAAAGGTATGAAAGATTGGGTCGTATATTACTCAATGCTTAGAGCCTTAGACATTCGTGATATTTTCTTTTCAAATAATGTTGGCTTTAGATACTATAGAGATGGCAATGGTGTCGCGAGATGAGTGATGAACAAGGAAAAGACGGTAAAAACGACCTACCTGGGAGCCAAAACAATCACATATCTCCTTGGATATTGATTGATGATGAGGAGGATCCAAAGGAGCACTTCTCCCATAGATACACAGTAACACGTCCCTGTGGAAAAATATTCAATTGAAAAATCCAACCTTAAATGCTAAAGGTTTTGTGCGACTTTCATCTTCTTGCAAAGGCTTTTTTGATGTAGCATCTTTTGTCTACTGATCTTCAACTGATCTTCAATACGAGGCCTGGTACACACCGAGGGTGCTTGCTAAAGGAGTCACCGTGCGAACGAATGAACAAAGGACAAAATAGCTGTGCGCACGCTTACATTTCACACACAGCCAAAGCACAAATTGAGTCACGGCGCAAACCAATGAATAGAGGAAAAAACAGTTGGGCGAGCACTTGCATTTTACACACAGTCAAAGCATGTGTAGGGTCTACCTCCAACTTGGAGTGCCATGTTGTGTCGCCGCTTTTGCATGCCATGGGTAGCCAACTCTGGCTACCTATAGGGATGGACAAGCTACTCCACAGCCAATGGGAGCCCTTGCTCCAACCTACAATAAAACATTCCCGTGTACCTGCAAATTCTCATGTACCTTTATATCCTCCATCTTGGCTATTGAAATGTGTGGTGCCATTGAGGACAAAGTATAAGTAGTGGACCAAGATCAATAGCATGCAACCACATCACACTTGGACATTATCACACATGAGCATATTTGTAAGAGGTGTACCCTCCTCATATAAAAAGGGTCATTTCCAAGCAATGAACATAAGCAGCTCTCTATGAGTACAAGTTTCCATCTTGTAGCCTAATTATGCTTGAGTCAAGCTTGATTAAGTCATTAGGAGTTTCATGATGTTGTTAATTATGCTACATCCACCATAAGATTAGTATTTCTTAATCATATGATTAGGATTGAGCACACCATAGCTATGCATGCTTGAGGCCTCATTCATATCCATGGTATAAAGCCACTCCTCTTCTCATGAACTTCTCCATTAGCTTAGCCTCAGCCCACATTAATCCTTTCCACCAGTAATCTCATGTTTATTAAACCAATTCTTAATTTTTCCAGCATCTTCTCCATAGCTCCCACTTGTGGACAAAATTTTCATAGCTTGATTCTCCACATCCTCTTCACTATTGATCAATTCCTCTTAGATATATCTTGGACTCGGGTATCAAGTACTTTGGCATACTACATGACTCGGGAGACGTGGATGTGCACAGGCACTACAAACAAGCACAAATCCACCAAATTTGGGCGACTTTGAGCTATTTCTTTCCCTTGGGACATTGATTCTCATCAAGGGTTCTTCTAAGGCTATCAACAAAGCCCCATCAAAAGCTTTTGCATTTGCTCAATTTTGACCTCCAAAGTTTGATGTTGTTTATCACTATTTTTAGCTCTAATCACTATAATTAAGAGGATAATGAAAAAAAATTAGCCTAATTAAATGTTAAAATTGAATTCCTTAGGTTCTATTATCCTTGTTTGAGTGTCAAATCTCTCATTTGGCATTTGGGTCATTAACGGGAAGCCTTTTGAGCATATTCAGTTTTACCACTAATTTGTAAGCAATTCGACACTACCAAGAGTCAAACTCTAGTAAGACCTTTGCAATGGTGTCAAGCACTATCACAAATGTTGAGAAGTTCAATGGGGAAGGGTTCCACACCTTACAGAGATGAAGTACCCTCTAAAGCATAAGAAATTGTGAAAAATCATTAAGAAAAATGTGCCGGATGAACCAATTGAAGGGTGGGTTGAAAAAGATAAGCAATCAATGTCACTTATTGGTTTACCTATTCATCACATCAACTCTAAGGAACACGCTGCAAAGGATGCATGGGATACATTGAAGCTCGTGTTTGGAGCTAAGGCAAAGAACCAGGAAATTCACTTAAAGCTTGAATTCTATGGTCTACAAATGAACTTTAACGAGTCTTTGGCTCAATTTGTTAGTAAAATGAAAGCATCATGACCCAGATAGATGGAATAGATGCTAAGATTAGAGATAAATATGCACCTGCAATACTCAGAAAAAGCATGCCAGAGGAATATGGTGCACTTGTAACCACTCTAAAGAATCTACTTGAACCAACATTTGAGAATTATACTTGAAGAAGAGAAGCAGTTAAAGAATGCCATACAAAGTACATCAAGGAAACGAGCTTTGACATCTTGTGTTACCACACTTAACCACCTTGAGTAGCATGTTGTACTAAGGGGAAGTGATGGATCTTTTGTAATACACATTCAACCACCTTGTAGTATCCTATACATCATGGCACCAAGGGGGGGTGTTTAAATTTGTGGCGCCATTGTGGGAAAGGTATGAGTAGAGGACCAGGATCAAGAGCATGCAACCACATCACACTTGGACATTATCCCACATGAGCATATTTGTAAGAGGTTTACCCTTCTCTTATAAAAAGGGTTATTTCCAAGCAATGAACGCAAGCAGCTTGCAAGCCTCTCTATGAGTAGAAGTTTCCATCTTATAACCTGATTGTGCGTGACTCAAGCTTGGTTGTCATTAGGAGTTTTGCTATGTTGTTAATTAGTCCTCCCAACCCACCATAAGATTAGTATTTCTTAATCACATGATTAGGATTGAGCACACCATAGCTATGTATGCTTGAGGATTCATGTCCAATATTTTGACACTGGCTTGCGTACCTGTGGTCCTGGTTTGTTGGAGTGTGATCCGCCTTCTATCAGATGCTGCAACCCCCCTAATACAAGGACCTTCTTTGATCCTGATGTAGTTTCCAACCTGCTCTGTTGTTGTTGGATCTTGTCGACTTCCTTATGCATATTAATGCACCGATTAATGTTTTGTACTCCTGCATGTCAAAGTCCAGATGAAGTATTCCCATGCATGTTACTATTTGGTTCCTAGATTTTGGTTTGTGGAGGTAACAAGAATCTCACGGGCTACTACAACACCATGAACTGAGCATGACCTCCAACAATTTATATTTGTTGGGCAGATCTCTCTCTCTCTCTCTCTCTCTCTCTCTCTCTCTCTCTCTCTCTCTCTGTCTCTCTCTCTCTCTCTCTCTCTCTCTCTCTCTCTCAGTAGGTTACATTGAAATTGTAAAATTGGGTTTCTTTTCATGTTCATAAAGGAACATGCTGTTGAGGTTTCTATAAAGAAATACGTTCTTATAAACTAATTTTAATGACTTGTTAATGCTTGAAGTAGTCTCTGAAACCCAACCACTTCATAGCATAACAACAAATAAACAACGTGATTACAAGTTGTCACTAATAGTGGCCTCTATTAGCTATATAGAACAGACACCTCAAATAACATCGGTGCCTACAAAGACACATGAAAAAGTACATCTTTGTGTTGAAAACTAGCTAGTTGTCTAGGTAGGTTCAAAACATTCATTCCTCCCAACATAAATCAAGCAAAGTTCATATGTATTGACACCACTCCTATAGTTTTTGAAATCCTTAGGGCATGGATTCTGTAATGTCAATGTTGTGAAGTGATAGATGCATCTGCCTTCCCTACATACAGCCTACCATCATAAACATACAAATTAGCTCTGAGTTACACTCTGATTTTCTTCACTGGAGTCTAGAAACTTCTTGTGGAACGGAATGGTTGGCAACCGTTGTCTGAACGATTTGTTGAGACTATGTTCTCTCTCTCTCTCTCTCTCTCTCTCGAGGTTGTATTGCAATTGTAAAATTGGTTTTTCATGTCCATAAAGAAATGCATTCTAATGAACTAATTTTATTGACGTGCTTATATAATTTACAACATACAAGATGGACTCCGAAGAACTTCATGACACTAATTGCTACACACAATACTCACCCCATTCCCATAGCCAACATTCTATGTAGGCACGTAGGAGTCTCAAATTCCAAACTATTGCAATGCCAAGTACCGTGTCTTCTCACCATGGACATTCATTCCATGTGCGTCCTCCCATCCAATCACTCACTTTCACAGCATGTTAACTGGACTGAGAATGGGATCTCCTTTCTCATTTAGGTCATATACCGAAGAGAGAAAGGCAATATAAAGAAGACGAAAAAGGGTGCTACCAATAGCGCTTGTGTGGATGAGCAGACAACTAGGGAAAGAGCCGTGGGTGGCACAACTCATCCACATTTGTGGATCCATGGCGGTTGATGAATTTGGGAAAACTCTGAAAAGCAGGGAGTGGACCTTTGGTCAAAAGTTGCAACACAACTTGCTTCGCTTTTCCTAGAATGTGATAAAGACAGTGAAAGTTGTCGCAAAGGGATGGGGCCGTCTGTACACCTCTGAGTACAAGAAGGATAAGGCACACAATTCAATTTCAAGAGATGATCAAAAGGTCACTTGCCAATGGTTTGACACTGTGGACGAGCATATGCATGGTTGTGTGAATGTCATAAGCTACAACCATGCTCCTGCAAAAATAGGAGGGAGTGGTGTGGGTTGAGGCAGTGGAGTTTCTAATGTGGAAGATGCCGCTGAATCATAGGATCGCAAAAGCGGCAGTCTTGAATGAGGTGTCTGCCCAAGGTCCTCGCAAGGACAAGAACATTGAGGAGAGCCTTCTGGACATGGTGAGCACATAAAAAATGATGGCAATCCATCGAAAGGAGTCAGATGTAGACCGCAAGGCTCTAGAAACTCAGAAACTTGTGATGTTGGGAAACCTTACAACGGCCTTGACTGGTCTTATTGATGTCTTGAAGAGTTTTCAGAAGCCTTGAGTTGCAAGGAAGCTATGTTATTGTACTTTCATGTAGTGATTAACATGCCATTTGCTTGTTGTACATCATTTTGGTCCTGCGCTTGAAGCTTGTCATTCAATATGAAGGTGTTAAGTTTTACCTCATTTGTCTCACACTTGTTACATATGTTGATCATACTTTTCTAATAATGGGTACCCTTTAACATGTAAAGCCTCAATCTGATGTCATTCCATTCATTGGGTTCAAGTGATGAAAGAATCAATGCTCATTGTGTTTGGCACTATTGCAATTCTCATAGCCATGATTACTAAGATAGAATTAAGTGAGTGGTGCTATGATGCGAGTGAGGCAATCGCACATTGGATGACATTTTTTAGTCAGTGCATGGCTCGTGCAATATTGGCATGCAAAGCTCGGATTGCTCGTCGTCGATGCCACGAGCGTAGGTCCTATTGGGGGCTTACTGTAGACCATAGGGATTCATGGAGAGATACTTGCTTGGTAGTTATTAAGATGGGATGTTCAAAAAGAGGATGAGATTGAGCAAAGATACCTACCACCTCTTGTGTGCAAGGCTAGCTCCATTCTAGCAAAGCTGTGCAGACACCAACTGCAAAAAAGCCATCGCTGTGGAGAAGCGTGTTTGTGTGGCATTGCACTGTCTAGCCACTAGCTCTAACTTACAAGTGGTTCTCTACATCCTCTACACACAAAAAAAAGTGAGAGCTTTCTATGAGGCTATGGAGAATTGTGGCTTGCACAACTTAAACATAAAGTGGCCATCTCCTGAAAGGATGCTACCTTGGCGTAGAGGGATTCGAGGCTATATGTGGCATTCCGTATGTTATCGGTGATGTGGATGGTAGTCATGTGCCTATCATTGCTTTGCATGTGCATTCGAAAGACTAATTCAACAAGAAAGGTTTGATCAGCCACATGATCCCTATACAAGTTCACATTATTGTGTTCACTAATTAATCAAGCCCTATCGGGCTTGATTAATTAATGAACATGTGGCTAGCCTAAATATGTGGTCATGCACACTATACGAGCAAGGTGACGTGAAAAATAAAGTTTAATTATTGTTTGTCAACAATCTATTTGACCATGCATATGTGTACATGGACAACTACATACCACAAATAGGCTTGGTGTGAGCCTTGAATAGACCAATTGGATTATTCCCAATATAGGGAATGGGATTATGCATATGGACAAGAAAAGAGATGTTTCAATCTACAAAGGTATGAAAGATCGGGTCGTATATTACTCAATGCTTAGAGCCTTAGACATTCGTGATATTTTCTTTTCAAATAATGTTGGCTTTAGATACTATAGAGATGGCAATGGTGTCGCGAGATGAGTGATGAACAAGGAAAAGACAGTAAAAACGACCTACCTGGGAGCCAAAACAATCACATATCTCCTTGGATATTGATGGATGATGAGGAGGATCCAAAGGAGCACTTCTCCCATAGATACACAGTAACACGTCCCTGTGGAAAAATATTCAATTGAAAAATCCAACCTTAAATGCTAAAGGTTTTGTGCGACTTTCATCTTCTTGCAAAGGCTTTTTTGATGTAGCATCTTTTGTCTACTGATCTTCAATACGAGGGTGCTTGCTAAAGGAGTCACCGTGCAAACGAATGAACAAAGGACAAAATAGCTGTGCGCACGCTTACATTTCACACACAGCCAAAGCACAAATTGAGTCACGGCGCAAACCAATGAATAGAGGAAAAAACAGTTGGGCGAGCACTTGCATTTTACACACAGTCAAAGCATGTGTAGGGTCTACCTCCAACTTGGAGTGCCATGTTGTGTCGCCGCTTTTGCATGCCATGGGTAGCCAACTCTGGCTACCTATAGGGATGGACAAGCTACTCCATAGCCAATGGGAGCCCTTGCTCCAACCTACAATAAAACATTCCCGTGTACCTGCAAATTCTCATGTACCTTTATATCCTCCATCTTGGCTATTGAAATGTGTGGTGCCATTGAGGACAAAGTATAAGTAGTGGACCAAGATCAATAGCATGCAACCACATCACACTTGGACATTATCACACATGAGCATATTTGTAAGAGGTGTACCCTCCTCATATAAAAAGGGTCATTTCCAAGCAATGAACATAAGCAGCTCTCTATGAGTACAAGTTTCCATCTTGTAACCTAATTATGCTTGAGTCAAGCTTGATTAAGTCATTAGGAGTTTCATGATGTTGTTAATTATGCTACATCCACCATAAGATTAGTATTTCTTAATCATATGATTAGGATTGAGCACACCATAGCTATGCATGCTTGAGGCCTCAGTCATATCCATGGTATAAAGCCACTCCTCTTCTCATGAACTTCTCCATTAGCTTAGCCTTAGCCCACATTAATCCTTTCCACCAGTAATCTCATGTTTATTAAACCAATTCTCAATTTTTCCAGCATCTTATCCATAGCTCCCACTTGTGGACAAAATTTTCATAGCTTGATTCTCCACATCCTCTTCACTATTGATCAATTCCTCTTAGATATATCTTGGACTCGGGTATCAAGTACTTTGGCATACTACATGACCCGGGAGACGTGGATGTGCACAGGCACTACAAACAAGCACAAATCCACCAAATTTGGGCGACTTTGAGCTATTTCTTTCCCTTGGGACATTGATTCTCATCAAGGGTTCTTCTAAGGCTATCAACAAAGCCCCATCAAAAGCTTTTGCATTTGCTCAATTTTGACCTCCAAAGTTTGATGTTGTTTATCACTATTTTTAGCTCTAATCACTATAATTAAGAGGATAATGAAAAAAAATTAGCCTAATTAAATGTTAAAATTGAATTCCTTAGGTTGTATTATCCTTGTTTGAGTGTCAAATCTCTCATTTGGCATTTGGGTCATTAACGGGAAGCCTTTTGAGCATATTCAGTTTTACCACTAATTTGTAAGCAATTCGACACTACCAAGAGTCAAACTCTAGTAAGACCTTTGCAATGGTGTCAAGCACTATCACAAATGTTGAGAAGTTCAATGGGGAAGGGTTCCACACCTTACAGAGATGAAGTACCCTCTAAAGCATAAGAAATTGTGAAAAATCATTAAGAAAAATGTGCCGGATGAACCAATTGAAGGGTGGGTTGAAAAAGATAAGCAATCAATGTCACTTATTGGTTTACCTATTCATCACATCAACTCTAAGGAACACGCTGCAAAGGATGCATGGGATACATTGAAGCTCGTGTTTGGAGCTAAGGCAAAGAACCAGGAAATTCACTTAAAGCTTGAATTCTATGGTCTACAAATGAACTTTAACGAGTCTTTGGCTCAATTTGTTAGTAAAATGAAAGCATCATGACCCAGATAGATGGAATAGATGCTAAGATTAGAGATAAATATGCACCTGCAATACTCAGAAAAAGCATGCCAGAGGAATATGGTGCACTTGTAACCACTCTAAAGAATCTACTTGAACCAACATTTGAGAATTATACTTGAAGAAGAGAAGCAGTTAAAGAATGCCATACAAAGTACATCAAGGAAACAAGCTTTGACATCTTGTGTTACCACACTTAACCACCTTGAGTAGGATGTTGTACTAAGGGGAAGTGATGGATCTTTTGTAATACACATTCAACCACCTTGTAGTATCCTATACATCATGGCACCAAGGGGGGGTGTTTAAATTTGTGGCGCCATTGTGGGAAAGGTATGAGTAGAGGACCAGGATCAAGAGCATGCAACCACATCACCCTTGGACATTATCCCACATGAGCATATTTGTAAGAGGTTTACCCTTCTCTTATAAAAAGGGTTATTTCCAAGCAATGAACGCAAGCAGCTTGCAAGCCTCTCTATGAGTAGAAGTTTCCATCTTATAACCTGATTGTGCGTGACTCAAGCTTGGTTGTCATTAGGAGTTTTGCTATGTTGTTAATTAGTCCTCCCAACCCACCATAAGATTAGTATTTCTTAATCACATGATTAGGATTGAGCACACCATAGCTATGTATGCTTGAGGATTCATGTCCAATATTTTGACACTGGCTTGCGCACCTGTGGTCCTGGTTTGTTGGAGTGTGATCCGCCTTCTATCAGATGCTGCAACCCCCCTAATACAAGTACCTTCTTTGAGCCTGATGTAGTTTCCAACCTGCTCTGTTGTTGTTGGATCTTGTCGACTTCCTTATGCATATTAATGCACCGATTAATGTTTTGTACTCCTGCATGTCAAAGTCCAGATGAAGTATTCCCATGCATGTTACTATTTGGTTCCTAGATTTTGGTTTGTGGAGGTAACAAGAATCTCACGGGCTACTACAACACCATGAACTGAGCATGACCTCCAACAATTTATATTTGTTGGGCAGATCTCTCTCTCTCTCTCTCTCTCTCTCTCTCTCTCTCTCTCTCTCTCTCTCTCTCAGTAGGTTACATTGAAATTGTAAAATTGGGTTTCTTTTCATGTTCATAAAGGAACATGCTGTTGAGGTTTCTATAAAGAAATACGTTCTTATAAACTAATTTTAATGACTTGTTAATGCTTGAAGTAGTCTCTGAAACCCAACCACTTCATAGGATAACAACAAATAAACAACGTGATTACAAGTTGTCACTAATAGTGGCCTCTATTAGCTATATAGAACAGACACCTCAAATAACATGGGTGCCTACAAAGACACATGAAAAAGTACATCTTTGTGTTGAAAACTAGCTAGTTGTCTAGGTAGGTTCAAAACATTCATTCCTCCCAACATAAATCAAGCAAAGTTCATATGTATTGACACCACTCCTATAGTTTTTGAAATCCTTAGGGCATGGATTCTGTAATGTCAATGTTGTGAAGTGATAGATGCATCTGCCTTCCCTACATACAGCCTACCATCATAAACATACAAATTAGCTCTGAGTTACACTCTGATTTTCTTCACTGGAGTCTAGAAACTTCTTGTGGAACGGAATGGTTGGCAACCGTTGTCTGAACGATTTGTTGAGACTATGTTCTCTCTCTCTCTCTCTCTCTCTCTCTCTCTCTCCAGGTTGTATTGCAATTGTAAAATTGGTTTTTCATGTCCATAAAGAAATGCATTCTAATGAACTAATTTTATTGACGTGCTTATATAATTTACAACATACAAGATGGACTCCGAAGAACTTCATGACACTAATTGCTACACACAATACTCACCCCATTCCCATAGCCAACATTCTATGTAGGCACGTAGGAGTCTCAAATTCCAAACTATTGCAATGCCAAGTACCGTGTCTTCTCACCATGGACATTCATTCCATGTGCGTCCTCCCATCCAATCACTCACTTTCACAGCATGTTAACTGGACTGAGAATGGGATCTTCTTTCTTATTTAGGTCATATACCGAAGAGAGAAAGGCAATATAAAGAAGACGAAAAAGGGTGCTACCAATAGCGCTTGTGTGGATGAGCAGACAACTAGGGAAAGAGCCGTGGGTGGCACAACTCATCCACATTTGTGGATCCATGGTGGTTGATGAATTTGGGAAAACTCTGAAAAGCAGGGAGTGGACCTTTGGTCAAAAGTTGCAACACAACTTGCTTCGCTTTTCCTAGAATGTGATAAAGACAGTGAAAGTTGTCGCAAAGGGATGGGGCCGTCTGTACACCTCTGAGTACAAGAAGGATAAGGCACACAATTCAATTTCAAGAGATGATCAAAAGGTCACTTGCCAATGGTTTGACACTGTGGACGAGCATATGCATGGTTGTGTGAATGTCATAAGCTACAACCATGCTCCTGCAAAAATAGGAGGGAGTGGTGTGGGTTGAGGCAGTGGAGTTTCTAATGTGGAAGATGCCGCTGAATCATAGGATCGCAAAAGCGGCAGTCTTGAATGAGGTGTCTGCCCAAGGTCCTCGCAAGGACAAGAACATTGAGGAGAGCCTTCTGGACATGGTGAGCACATAAAAAATGATGGCAATCCATCGAAAGGAGTCAGATGTAGACCGCAAGGCTCTAGAAACTCAAAAACTTGTGATGTCTCTCTCTCTCTCTCTCTCTCTCTCTCTCTCTCTCTCTCTCTCTCAACAGGTTGTATTGCAATTGTAAAATTGGTTTTTCATGTCCATAAAGAAATGCATTCTAATGAACTAATTTTATTGACGTGCTTATATAATTTACAACATACAAGATGGACTCCGAAGAACTTCATGACACTAATTGCTACACACAATACTCACCCCATTCCCATAGCCAACATTCTATGTAGGCACGTAGGAGTCTCAAATTCCAAACTATTGCAATGCCAAGTACCGTGTCTTCTCACCATGGACATTCATTCCATGTGCATCCTCCCATCCAATCACTCACTTTCACAGCATGTTAACTGGACTGAGAATGGGATCTCCTTTCTCATTTAGGTCATATACCAAAGGCCAGGTTTGCCTACCACACTAGTCCATCAAGTCATACAACCTCCCAATTATGCCATCTAAGGATAGCATGCTGGAATGCAGTTTGAGGAAAGTGGGCAGACACCATTAGTGCCTCAGAAAAAGCCAACAAAGAGGAGATACATGAAAGCTATAGATGCTAGCTTGGAGGGATTCGAGACACAAGAGAAAGGCAATATAAAGAAGACGAAAAAGGGTGCTACCAATAGCACTTGTGTGGATGAGCAGACAACTAGGGAAAGAGCCGTGGGTGGCACAACTCATCCACATTTGTGGATCCATGGTGGTTGATGAATTTGGGAAAACTCTGAAAAGCAGGGAGTGGACCTTTGGTCAAAAGTTGCAACACAACTTGCTTCGCTTTTCCTAGAATGTGATAAAGACAGTGAAAGTTGTCGCAAAGGGATGGGGCCGTCTGTACACCTCTGAGTACAAGAAGGATAAGGCACACAATTCAATTTCAAGAGATGATCAAAAGGTCACTTGCCAATGGTTTGACACTGTGGACGAGCATATGCATGGTTGTGTGAATGTCATAAGCTACAACCATGCTCCTGCAAAAATAGGAGGGAGTGGTGTGGGTTGAGGCAGTGGAGTTTCTAATGTGGAAGATGCCGCTGAATCATAGGATCGCAAAAGAGGCAGTCTTGAATGAGGTGTCTGCCCAAGGTCCTCACAAGGACAAGAACATTGAGGAGAGCCTTCTGGACATGGTGAGCACATAAAAAATGATGGCAATCCATCGAAAGGAGTCAGATGTAGACCGCAAGGCTCTAGAAACTCAAAAACTTGTGATGTTGGGAAACCTTACAACGGCCTTGACTGGTCTTATGGATGTCTTGAAGAGTTTTCAGAAGCCTTGAGTTGCAAGGAAGCTATGTTATTGTACTTTCATGTAGTGATTAACATGCCATTTGCTTGTTGTACTTCATTTTGGTCCTGCGCTTGAAGCTTGTCATTCAATATGAAGGTGTTAAGTTTTACCTCATTTGTCTCACACTTTTTACATATGTTGATCATACTTTTCTAATAATGGGTAGCCTTTAACATGTAAAGCCTCAATCTGATGTCATTCCATTCATTGGGTTCAAGTGATGAAAGAATCAATGCTCATTGTGTTTGGCACTATTGCAATTCTCATAGCCATGATTACTAAGATAGAATTAAGTGAGTGGTGCTATGATGCGAGTGAGGCAATCACACATTGGATGACATTTTTTAGTCAGTGCATGGCTCGTGCAATATTGGCATGCAAAGCCCGGATTGCTCGTCGTCGATGCCACGAGTGTAGGTCCTATTGGGGGCTTACTGTAGACCATAGGGATTCGTGGAGAGATACTTGCTTGGTAGTTATTAAGATGGGATGTTCAAAAAGAGGATGAGATTGAGCAAAGATACCTACCACCTCTTGTGTGCAAGGCTAGCTCCATTCTAGCAAAGCTGTGTAGACACCAACTGCAAAAAAGCCATCGCTGTGGAGAAGCGTGTTTGTGTGGCATTGCACTGTCTAGCCACTAGCTCTAACTTACAAGTGGTTCTCTACATCCTCTGCACAAAAAAAAAAGTGAGAGCTTTCTATGAGGCTATGGAGAATTGTGGCTTGCACAACTTAAACATAAAGTGGCCATCTCCTGAAAGGATGCTACCTTGGCGCAGAGGGATTCGAGGCTATATGTGGCATTCCGTATGTTATCGGTGATGTGGATGGTAGTCATGTGCCTATCATTGCTTTGCATGTGCATTCGAAAGACTAATTGAACAAGAAAGGTTTGATCAGCCACATGATCCCTATACAAGTTCACATTATTGTGTTCACTAATTAATCAAGCCCTATCGGGCTTGATTAATTAATGAACATGTGGCTAGCCTAAATATGTGGTCATGCACACTATACGAGCAAGGTGACGTGAAAAATAAAGTTTAATTATTGTTTGTCAACAATCTATTTGACCATGCATATGTGTACATGGACAACTACATACCACAAATAGGCTTGGTGTGAGCCTTGAATAGACCAATTGGATTATTCCCAATATAGGGAATGGGATTATGCATATGGACAAGAAAAGAGATGTTTCAATCTACAAAGGTATGAAAGATCGGGTCGTATATTACTCAATGCTTAGAGCCTTAGACATTCGTGATATTTTCTTTTCAAATAATGTTGGCTTTAGATACTATAGAGATGGCAATGGTGTCGCGAGATGAGTGATGAACAAGGAAAAGACAGTAAAAATGACCTACCTGGGAGCCAAAACAATCACATATCTCCTTGGATATTGATGGATGATGAGGAGGATCCAAAGGAGCACTTCTCCCATAGATACACAGTAACACGTCCCTGTGGAAAAATATTCAATTGAAAAATCCAACCTTAAATGCTAAAGGTTTTGTGCGACTTTCATCTTCTTGCAAAGGCTTTTTTGATGTAGCATCTTTTGTCTACTGATCTTCAACTGATCTTCAATACGAGGGTGCTTGCTAAAGGAGTCACCGTGCGAACGAATGAACAAAGGACAAAATAGCTGTGCGCACGCTTACATTTCACACACAGCCAAAGCACAAATTGAGTCACGGCGCAAACCAATGAATAGAGGAAAAAACAGTTGGGCGAGCACTTGCATTTTACACACAGTCAAAGCATGTGTAGGGTCTACCTCCAACTTGGAGTGCCATGTTGTGTCGCCGCTTTTGCATGCCATGGGTAGCCAACTCTGGCTACCTATAGGGATGGACAAGCTGCTCCACAGCCAATGGGAGCCCTTGCTCCAACCTACAATAAAACATTCCCGTGTACCTGCAAATTCTCCTGTACCTTTATATCCTCCATCTTGGCTATTGAAATGTGTGGTGCCATTGAGGACAAAGTATAAGTAGTGGACCAAGATCAATAGCATGCAACCACATCACACTTGGACATTATCACACATGAGCATATTTGTAAGAGGTGTACCCTCCTCATATAAAAAGGGTCATTTCCAAGCAATGAACATAAGCAGAGCTCTATGAGTACAAGTTTCCATCTTGTAACCTAATTATGCTTGAGTCAAGCTTGATTAAGTCATTAGGAGTTTCATGATGTTGTTAATTATGCTACATCCACCATAAGATTAGTATTTCTTAATCATATGATTAGGATTGAGCACACCATAGCTATGCATGCTTGAGGCCTCATTCATATCCATGGTATAAAGCCACTCCTCTTCTCATGAACTTCTCCATTAGCTTAGCCTCAGCCCACATTAATCCTTTCCACCAGTAATCTCATGTTTATTAAACCAATTCTCAATTTTTCCAGCATCTTATCCATAGCTCCCACTTGTGGACAAAATTTTCATAGCTTGATTCTCCACATCCTCTTCACTATTGATCAATTCCTCTTAGATATATCTTGGACTCGGGTATCAAGTACTTTGGCATACTACATGACCCGGGAGACGTGGATGTGCACAGGCACTACAAACAAGCACAAATCCACCAAATTTGGGCGACTTTGAGCTATTTCTTTCCCTTGGGACATTGATTCTCATCAAGGGTTCTTCTAAGGCTATCAACAAAGCCCCATCAAAAGCTTTTGCATTTGCTCAATTTTGACCTCCAAAGTTTGATGTTGTTTATCACTATTTTTAGCTCTAATCACTATAATTAAGAGGATAATGAAAAAAAATTAGCCTAATTAAATGTTAAAATTGAATTCCTTAGGTTCTATTATCCTTGTTTGAGTGTCAAATCTCTCATTTGGCATTTGGGTCATTAACGGGAAGCCTTTTGAGCATATTCAGTTTTACCACTAATTTGTAAGCAATTCGACACTACCAAGAGTCAAACTCTAGTAAGACCTTTGCAATGGTGTCAAAGCACTATCACAAATGTTGAGAAGTTCAATGGGGAAGGGTTCCACACCTTACAGAGATGAAGTACCCTCTAAAGCATAAGAAATTGTGAAAAATCATTAAGAAAAATGTGCCGGATGAACCAATTGAAGGGTGGGTTGAAAAAGATAAGCAATCAATGTCACTTATTGGATTACCTATTCATCACATCAACTCTAAGGAACACGCTGCAAAGGATGCATGGGATACATTGAAGCTCGTGTTTGGAGCTAAGGCAAAGAACCAGGAAATTCACTTAAAGCTTGAATTCTATGGTCTACAAATGAACTTTAACGAGTCTTTGGCTCAATTTGTTAGTAAAATGAAAGCATCATGACCCAGATAGATGGAATAGATGCTAAGATTAGAGATAAATATGCACCTGCAATACTCAGAAAAAGCATGCCAGAGGAATATGGTGCACTTGTAACCACTCTAAAGAATCTACTTGAACCAACATTTGAGAATTATACTTGAAGAAGAGAAGCAGTTAAAGAATGCCATACAAAGTACATCAAGGAAACAAGCTTTGACATCTTGTGTTACCACACTTAACCACCTTGAGTAGCACGTTGTACTAAGGGGAAGTGATGGATCTTTTGTAATACACATTCAACCACCTTGTAGTATCCTATACATCATGGCACCAAGGGGGGGTGTTTAAATTTGTGGCGCCATTGTGGGAAAGGTATGAGTAGAGGACCAGGATCAAGAGCATGCAACCACATCACACTTGGACATTATCCCACATGAGCATATTTGTAAGAGGTTTACCCTTCTCTTATAAAAAGGGTTATTTCCAAGCAATGAACGCAAGCAGCTTGCAAGCCTCTCTATGAGTAGAAGTTTCCATCTTATAACCTGATTGTGCGTGACTCAAGCTTGGTTGTCATTAGGAGTTTTGCTATGTTGTTAATTAGTCCTCCCAACCCACCATAAGATTAGTATTTCTTAATCACATGATTAGGATTGAGCACACCATAGCTATGTATGCTTGAGGATTCATGTCCAATATTTTGACACTGGCTTGCGCACCTGTGGTCCTGGTTTGTTGGAGTGTGATCCGCCTTCTATCAGATGCTGCAACCCCCCTAATACAAGTACCTTCTTTGAGCCTGATGTAGTTTCCAACCTGCTCTGTTGTTGTTGGATCTTGTCGACTTCCTTATGCATATTAATGCACCGATTAATGTTTTGTACTCCTGCATGTCAAAGTCCAGATGAAGTATTCCCATGCATGTTACTATTTGGTTCCTAGATTTTGGTTTGTGGAGGTAACAAGAATCTCACGGGCTACTACAACAACATGAACTGAGCATGACCTCCAACAATTTATATTTGTTGGGCAGATCTCTCTCTCTCTCTCTCTCTCTCTCTCTCTCAGTAGCTTACATTGAAATTGTAAAATTGGGTTTCTTTTCATGTTCATAAAGGAACATGCTGTTGAAGTTTCTATAAAGAAATACGTTCTTATAAACTAATTTTAATGACTTGTTAATGCTTGAAGTAGTCTCTGAAACCCAACCACTTCATAGCATAACAACAAATAAACAACGTGATTACAAGTTGTCACTAATAGTGGCCTCTATTAGCTATATAGAACAAACACCTCAAATAACATCGGTGCCTACAAAGATACATGAAAAAGTACATCTTTGTGTTGAAAACTAGCTAGTTGTCTAGGTAGGTTCAAAACATTCATTCCTCCCAACATAAATCAAGCAAAGTCCATATGTATTGACACCACTCCTATAGTTTTTGAAATCCTTAGGGCATGGATTCTGTAATGTCAATGTTGTGAAGTGATAGATGCATCTGCCTTCCCTACATTCAGCCTACCATCATAAACATACAAATTAGCTCTGAATTACACTCTGATTTTCTTCACTGGAGTCTAGAAACTTCTTGTGGAACGGAATGGTTGGCAACCGTTGTCTGAACGATTTGTTGAGACTATGTTCTCTCTCTCTCTCTCTCTCTCTCTCTCTCAACAGGTTGTATTGCAATTGTAAAATTGGTTTTTCATGTCCATAAAGAAATGCATTCTAATGAACTAATTTTATTGACGTGCTTATATAATTTACAACATACAAGATGGACTTCGAAGAACTTCATGACACTAATTGCTACACACAATACTCACCCCATTCCCATAGCCAACATTCTATGTAGGCACGTAGGAGTCTCAAATTCCAAACTATTGCAATGCCAAGTACCGTGTCTTCTCAACATGGACATTCATTCCATGTGCGTCCTCCCATCCAATCACTCACATTCACAGCATGTTAACTGGACTGAGAATGGGATCTCCTTTCTCATTTAGGTCATATACCGAAGAGAGAAAGGCAATATAAAGAAGACGAAAAAGGGTGCTACCAATAGCGCTTGTGGATGAATGAGCAGACAACTAGGGAAAGAGCCGTGGGTGGCACAACTCATCCACATTTGTGGATCCATGGTGGTTGATGAATTTGGGAAAACTCTGAAAAGCAGGGAGTGGACCTTTGGTTAAAAGTTGCAACACAACTTGCTTCGCTTTTCCTAGAATGTGATAAAGACAGTGAAAGTTGTCGCAAAGGGATGGGGCCGTCTGTACACCTCTGAGTACAAGAAGGATAAGGCACACAATTCAATTTCAAGAGATGATCAAAAGGTCACTTGCCAATGGTTTGACACTGTGGACGAGCATATGCATGGTTGTGTGAATGTCATAAGCTACAACCATGCTCCTGCAAAAATAGGAGGGAGTGGTGTGGGTTGAGGCAGTGGAGTTTCTAATGTGGAAGATGCCGCTGAATCATAGGATCGCAAAAGAGGCAGTCTTGAATGAGGTGTCTGCCCAAGGTCCTCGCACGGACAAGAACATTGAGGAGAGCCTTCTGGACATGGTGAGCACATAAAAAATGATGGCAATCCATCGAAAGGAGTCAGATGTAGACCGCAAGGCTCTAGAAACTCAAAAACTTGTGATGTTGGGAAACCTTACAACGGCCTTGGCTGGTCTTATGGATGTCTTGAAGAGTTTTCAGAAGCCTTGAGTTGCAAGGAAGCTATGTTATTGTACTTTCATGTAGTGATTAACATGCCATTTGCTTGTTGTACTTCATTTTGGTCCTGCGCTTGAAGCTTGTCATTCAATATGAAGGTGTTAAGTTTTACCTCATTTGTCTCACACTTGTTACATATGTTGATCATACTTTTCTAATAATGGGTAGCCTTTAACATGTAAAGCCTCAATCTGATGTCATTCCATTCATTGGGTTCAAGTGATGAAAGAATCAATGCTCATTGTGTTTGGCACTATTGCAATTCTCATAGCCATGATTACTAAGATAGAATTAAGTGAGTGGTGCTATGATGCGAGTGAGGCAATCACACATTGGATGACATTCTTTAGTCAGTGCATGGCTCGTGCAATATTGGCATGCAAAGCCCGGATTGCTCGTCGTCGATGCCACGAGCGTAGGTCCTATTGGGGGCTTACTGTAGACCATAGGGATTCATGGAGAGATACTTGCTTGGTAGTTATTAAGATGGGATGTTCAAAAAGAGGATGCGATTGAGCAAAGATACCTACCACCTCTTGTGTGCAAAGCTAGCTCCATTCTAGCAAAGCTGTGCAGACACCAACTGCAAAAAAGCCATCGCTGTGCAGACACCAACTGCAAAAAAGCCATCGCTGTGGAGAAGCGTGTTTGTGTGGCATTGCACTGTCTAGCCACTAGCTCTAACTTACAAGTGGTTCTCTACATCCTCTGCACAAAAAAAAAGTGAGAGCTTTCTATGAGGCTATGGAGAATTGTGGCTTGCACAACTTAAACATAAAGTGGCCATCTCCTGAAAGGATGCTACCTTGGCGCAGAGGGATTCGAGGCTATATGTGGCATTCCGTATGTTATCGGTGATGTGGATGGTAGTCATGTGCCTATCATTGCTTTGCATGTGCATTCGAAAGACTAATTCAACAAGAAAGGTTTGATCAGCCACATGATCCCTATACAAGTTCACATTATTGTGTTCACTAATTAATCAAGCCCGATAGGGCTTGATTAATTAATGAACATGTGGCTAGCCTAAATATGTGGTCATGCACACTATACGAGCAAGGTGACGTGAAAAATAAAGTTTAATTATTGTTTGTCAACAATCTATTTGACCATGCATATGTGTACATGGACAACTACATACCACAAATAGGCTTGGTGTGATCCTTGAATAGACCAATTGGATTATTCCAAATATAGGGAATGGGATTATGCATATGGACAAGAAAAAAGATGTTTCAATCTACAAAGGTATGAAAGATCGGGTCGTATATTACTCAATGCTTAGAGCCTTAGACATTCGTGATATTTTCTTTTCAAATAATGTTGGCTTTAGATACTATAGAGATGGCAATGGTGTCGCGAGATGAGTGATGAACAAGGAAAAGACGGTAAAAACGACCTACCTGGGAGCCAAAACAATCACATATCTCCTTGGATATTGATGGATGATGAGGAGGATCCAAAGGAGCACTTCTCCCATAGATACACAGTAACACGTCCCTGTGGAAAAATATTCAATTGAAAAATCCAACCTTAAATGCTAAAGGTTTTGTGCGACTTTCATCTTCTTGCAAAGGCTTTTTGATGTAGCATCTTTTGTCTACTGATCTTCAACTGATCTTCAATATGAGGCCTAGTACACACCGAGAGGGTGCTTGCTAAAGGAGTCACCGTGCGAACGAATGAACAAAGGACAAAATAGCTGTGCGCACGCTTACATTTCACACACAGCCAAAGCACAAATTGAGTCACGGCGCAAACCAATGAATAGAGGAAAAAACAGTTGGGCGAGCACTTGCATTTTACACACAGTCAAAGCATGTGTAGGGTCTACCTCCAACTTGGAGTGCCATGTTGTGTCGCCGCTTTTGCATGCCATGGGTAGCCAACTCTGGCTATCTATAGGGATGGACAAGCTACTCCACAGCCAATGGGAGCCCTTGCTCCAACCTACAATAAAACATTCCTGTGTATCTGCAAATTCTCATGTACCTTTATATCCTCTATCTTGGCTATTGAAATGTGTGGTGCCATTGAGGACAAAGTATAAGTAGTGGACCAAGATCAATAGCAGCAACCACATCACACTTGGACATTATCACACATGAGCATATTTGTAAGAGGTGTACCCTCCTCATATAAAAAGGGTCATTTCCAAGCAATGAACATAAGCAGAGCTCTATGAGTACAAGTTTCCATCTTGTAACCTAATTATGCTTGAGTCAAGCTTGATTAAGTCATTAGGAGTTTTATGATGTTGTTAATTATGCTACATCCACCATAAGATTAGTATTTCTTAATCATATGATTAGGATTGAGCACACCATAGCTATGCATGCTTGAGGCCTCATTCATATCCATGGTATAAAGCCACTCCTCTTCTCATGAACTTCTCCATTAGCTTAGCCTCAGCCCACATTAATCCTTTCCACCAGTAATCTCATGTTTATTAAACCAATTCTCAATTTTTCCAGCATCTTATCCATAGCTCCCACTTGTGGACAAAATTTTCATAGCTTGATTCTCCACATCCTCTTCACTATTGATCAATTCCTCTTAGATATATCTTGGACTCGGGTATCAAGTACTTTGGTATACTACATGACCCGGGAGACGTGGATGTGCACAGGCACTACAAACAAGCACAAATCCACCAAATTTGGGCGACTTTGAGCTATTTCTTTCCCTTGGGACATTGATTCTCATCAAGGGTTCTTCTAAGGCTATCAACAAAGCCCCATCAAAAGCTTTTGCATTTGCTCAATTTTGACCTCCAAAGTTTGATGTTGTTTATCACTATTTTTAGCTCTAATCACTATAATTAAGAGGATAATGAAAAACAATTGGCCTAATTAAATGTTAAAATTGAATTCCTTAGGTTGTATTATCCTTGTTTGAGTGTCAAATCTCTCATTTGGCATTTGGGTCATTAACGGAAAGCCTTTTGAGCATATTCAATTTTACCACTAATTTGTAAGCAATTAGACACTACCAAGAGTCAAACTCTAGTAAGACCTTTGCAATGGTGTCAAGCACTATCACAAATGTTGAGAAGTTCAATGGGGAAGGGTTCCAGACCTTACAGAGATGAAGTACCCTCTAAAGCATAAGAAATTGTGAAAAATCATTAAGAAAAATGTGCCGGATGAACCAATTGAAGGGTGGGTTGAAAAAGATAAGCGATCAATGTCACTTATTGGTTTACACCTAGTTGTATTCATCACATCAACTCTAAGGAACACGCTGCAAAGGATGCATGGGATACATTGAAGCTCGTGTTTGGAGCTAAGGCAAAGAACCAGGCAATTCACTTAAAGCTTGAATTCTATGGTCTACAAATGAACTTTAACGAGTCTTTGGCTCAATTTGTTAGTAAAATGAAAGCATCATGACCCAGATAGACGGAATAGATGCTAAGATTAGAGATAAATATGCACTTGCAATACTCATAAAAGCATGCCAGAGGAATATGGTGCACTTGTAACCACTCTAAAGAATCTACTTGAACCAACATTTGAGAATTATACTTGAAGAAGAGAAGCAGTTAAAGAATGCCATACAAAGTACATCAAGGAAACAAGCTTTGACATCTTGTGTTACCACACTTAACCACCTTGAGTAGCATGTTGTACTAAGGGGAAGTGATGGATCTTTTGTAATACACATTCAACCACCTTGTAGTATCCTATACATCATGGCACCAAGGGGGGGTGTTTAAATTTGTGGCACCATTGTGGGAAAGGTATGAGTAGAGGACCACGATCAAGAGCATGCAACCACATCACACTTGGACATTATCCCACATGAGCATATTTGTAAGAGGTTTACCCTCCTCTTATAAAAAGGGTTATTTCCAAGCAATGAACGCAAGCAGCTTGCAAGCCTCTCTATGAGTAGAAGTTTCCATCTTATAACCTGATTGTGCGTGACTCAAGCTTGGTTGTCATTAGGAGTTTTGCTATGTTGTTAATTAGTCCTCCCAACCCACCATAAGATTAGTATTTCTTAATCACATGATTAGGATTGAGCACACCATAGCTATGTATGCTTGAGGATTCATGTCCAATATTTTGACACTGGCTTGCGCACCTGTGGTCCTGGTTTGTTGGAGTGTGATCCGCCTTCTATCAGCTGCTGCAACCCCCCTAATACAAGTACCTTCTTTGAGCATGATGTAGTTTCCAACCTGCTCTGTTGTTGTTGGATCTTGTCGACTTCCTTATGCATATTAATGCACCGATTAATGTTTTGTACTCCTGCATGTCAAAGTCCAGATGAAGTATTCCCATGCATGTTACTATTTGGTTCCTAGATTTTGGTTTGTGGAGGTAACAAGAATCTCACGGGCTACTACAACACCATGAACTGAGCATGACCTCCAACAATTTATATTTGTTGGGCAGATCTCTCTCTCTCTCTCTCTCTCTCTCTCTCTCTCTCTCTCTCAGTAGGTTACATTGAAATTGTAAAATTGGGTTTCTTTTCATGTTCATAAAGGAACATGCTGTTGAAGTTTCTATAAAGAAATACGTTCTTATAAACTAATTTTAATGACTTGTTAATGCTTGTAGTAGTCTCTGAAACCCAACCACTTCATAGCATAACAACAAATAAACAACGTGATTACAAGTTATCACTAATAGTGGCCTCTATGAGCTATATAGAATAGACACCTCAAATAACATCGGTGCCTACAAAGATACATGAAAAAGTACATCTTTGTGTTGAAAACTAGCTAGTTGTCTAGGTAGGTTCAAAACATTCATTCCTCCCAACATAAATCAAGCAAAGTCCATATGTATTGACACCACTCCTATAGTTTTTGAAATCCTTAGGGCATGGATTCTGTAATGTCAATGTTGTGAAGTGATAGATGCATCTGCCTTCCCTACATTCAGCCTACCATCATAAACATACAAATTAGCTCTGAATTACACTCTGATTTTCTTCACTGGAGTCTAGAAACTTCTTGTGGAACGGAATGGTTGGCAACCGTTGTCTGAACGATTTGTTGAGACTATGTTCTCTCTCTCTCTCTCTCTCTCTCTCTCTCTCTCTCTCTCTCTCTCTCAACAGGTTGTATTGCAATTGTAAAATTGGTTTTTCATGTCCATAAAGAAATGCATTCTAATGAACTAATTTTATTGACGTGCTTATATAATTTACAACATACAAGATGGACTCCGAAGAACTTCATGACACTAATTGCTACACACAATACTCACCCCATTCCCATAGCCAACATTCTATGTAGGCACGTAGGAGTCTCAAATTCCAAACTATTGCAATGCCAAGTACCGTGTCTTCTCACCATGGACATTCATTCCATGTGCATCCTCCCATCCAATCACTCACTTTCACAGCATGTTAACTGGACTGAGAATGGGATCTCCTTTCTCATTTAGGTCATATACCAAAGGCCAGGTTTGCCTACCACACTAGTCCATCAAGTCATACAACCTCCCAATTATGCCATCTAAGGATAGCATGCTGGAATGCAGTTTGAGGAAAGTGGGCAGACACCATTAGTGCCTCAGAAAAAGCCAGCAAAGAGGAGATACATGAAAGCTATAGATGCTAGCTTGGAGGGATTCGAGACACAAGAGAAAGGCAATATAAAGAAGACGAAAAAGGGTGCTACCAATAGCACTTGTGTGGATGAGCAGACAACTAGGGAAAGAGCCGTGGGTGGCACAACTCATCCACATTTGTGGATCCATGGTGGTTGATGAATTTGGGAAAACTCTGAAAAGCAGGGAGTGGACCTTTGGTCAAAAGTTGCAACACAACTTGCTTCGCTTTTCCTAGAATGTGATAAAGACAGTGAAAGTTGTCGCAAAGGGATGGGGCCGTCTGTACACCTCTGAGTACAAGAAGGATAAGGCACACAATTCAATTTCAAGAGATGATCAAAAGGTCACTTGCCAATGGTTTGACAGTGTGGACGAGTATATGCATGGTTGTGTGAATGTCATAAGCTACAACCATGCTCCTGCAAAAATAGGAGGGAGTGGTGTGGGTTGAGGCAGTGGAGTTTCTAATGTGGAAGATGCCGCTGAATCATAGGATCGCAAAAGAGGCAGTCTTGAATGAGGTGTCTGCCCAAGGTCCTCGCAAGGACAAGAACATTGAGGAGAGCCTTCTGGACATGGTGAGCACATAAAAAATGATGGCAATCCATCGAAAGGAGTCAGATGTAGACCGCAAGGCTCTAGAAACTCAAAAACTTGTGATGTTGGGAAACCTTACAACGGCCTTGACTGGTCTTATGGATGTCTTGAAGAGTTTTCAGAAGCCTTGAGTTGCAAGGAAGCTATGTTATTGTACTTTCATGTAGTGATTAACATGCCATTTGCTTGTTGTACTTCATTTTGGTCCTGCGCTTGAAGCTTGTCATTCAATATGAAGGTGTTAAGTTTTACCTCATTTGTCTCACACTTTTTACATATGTTGATCATACTTTTCTAATAATGGGTAGCCTTTAACATGTAAAGCCTCAATCTGATGTCATTCCATTCATTGGGTTCAAGTGATGAAAGAATCAATGCTCATTGTGTTTGGCACTATTGCAATTCTCATAGCCATGATTACTAAGATAGAATTAAGTGAGTGGTGCTATGATGCGAGTGAGGCAATCACACATTGGATGACATTTTTTAGTCAGTGCATGGCTCGTGCAATATTGGCATGCAAAGCCCGGATTGCTCGTCGTCGATGCCACGAGCGTAGGTCCTATTGGGGGCTTACTGTAGACCATAGGGATTCATGGAGAGATACTTGCTTGGTAGTTATTAAGATGGGATGTTCAAAAAGAGGATGAGATTGAGCAAAGATACCTACCACCTCTTGTGTGCAAGGCTAGCTCCATTCTAGCAAAGCTGTGTAGACACCAACTGCAAAAAAGCCATCGCTGTGGAGAAGCGTGTTTGTGTGGCATTGCACTGTCTAGCCACTAGCTCTAACTTACAAGTGGTTCTCTACATCCTCTACACAAAAAAAAAGTGAGAGCTTTCTATGAGGCTATGGAGAATTGTGGCTTGCACAACTTAAACATAAAGTGGCCATCTCCTGAAAGGATGCTACCTTGGCGCAGAGGGATTCGAGGCTATATGTGGCATTCCGTATGTTATCGGTGATGTGGATGGTAGTCATGTGCCTATCATTGCTTTGCATGTGCATTCGAAAGACTAATTCAACAAGAAAGGTTTGATCAGCCACATGATCCCTATACAAGTTCACATTATTGTGTTCACTAATTAATCAAGCCCTATCGGGCTTGATTAATTAATGAACATGTGGCTAGCCTAAATATGTGGTCATGCACACTATACGAGCAAGGTGACGTGAAAAATAAAGTTTAATTATTGTTTGTCAACAATCTATTTGACCATGCATATGTGTACATGGACAACTACATACCACAAATAGGCTTGGTGTGAGCCTTGAATAGACCAATTGGATTATTCCCAATATAGGGAATGGGATTATGCATATGGACAAGAAAAGAGATGTTTCAATCTACAAAGGTATGAAAGATCGGGTCGTATATTACTCAATGCTTAGAGCCTTAGACATTCGTGATATTTTCTTTTCAAATAATGTTGGCTTTAGATACTATAGAGATGGCAATGGTGTCGCGAGATGAGTGATGAACAAGGAAAAGACAGTAAAAACGACCTACCTGGGAGCCAAAACAATCACATATCTCCTTGGATATTGATGGATGATGAGGAGGATCCAAAGGAGCACTTCTCCCATAGATACACAGTAACACGTCCCTGTGGAAAAATATTCAATTGAAGAATCCAACCTTAAATGCTAAAGGTTTTGTGCGACTTTCATCATCTTGCAAAGGCTTTTTTGATGTAGCATCTTTTGTCTACTGATCTTCAACTGATCTTCAATACGAGGGTGCTTGCTAAAGGAGTCACCGTGTGAACGAATGAACAAAGGACAAAATAGCTGTGCGCACGCTTACATTTCACACACAGCCAAAGCACAAATTGAGTCACGACGCAAACCAATGAATAGAGGAAAAAACAGTTGGGCGAGCACTTGCATTTTACACACAGTCAAAGCATGTGTAGGGTCTACCTCCAACTTGGAGTGCCATGTTGTGTCGCCGCTTTTGCATGCCATGGGTAGCCAACTCTGGCTACCTATAGGGATGGACAAGCTACTCCACAGCCAATGGGAGCCCTTGCTCCAACCTACAATAAAACATTCCCGTGTACCTGCAAATTCTCGTGTACCTTTATATCCTCCATCTTGGCTATTGAAATGTGTGGTGCCATTGAGGACAAAGTATAAGTAGTGGACCAAGATCAATAGCATGCAACCACATCACACTTGGACATTATCACACATGAGCATATTTGTAAGAGGTGTACCCTCCTCATATAAAAAGGGTCATTTCCAAGCAATGAACATAAGCAGAGCTCTATGAGTACAAGTTTCCATCTTGTAACCTAATTATGCTTGAGTCAAGCTTGATTAAGTCATTAGGAGTTTCATGATGTTGTTAATTATGCTACATCCACCATAAGATTAGTATTTCTTAATCATATGATTAGGATTGAGCACACCATAGCTATGCATGCTTGAGGCCTCATTCATATCCATGGTATAAAGCCACTCCTCTTCTCATGAACTTCTCCATTAGCTTAGCCTCAGCCCACATTAATCCTTTCCACCAGTAATCTCATGTTTATTAAACCAATTCTCAATTTTTCCAGCATCTTATCCATAGCTCCCACTTGTGGATAAAATTTTCATAGCTTGATTCTCCACATCCTCTTCACTATTGATCAATTCCTCTTAGATATATCTTGGACTCGGGTATCAAGTACTTTGGCATACTACATGACCCGGGAGACGTGGATGTGCACAGGCACTACAAACAAGCACAAATCCACCAAATTTGGGCGACTTTGAGCTATTTCTTTCCCTTGGGACATTGATTCTCATCAAGGGTTCTTCTAAGGCTATCAACAAAGCCCCATCAAAAGCTTTTGCATTTGCTCAATTTTGACCTCCAAAGTTTGATGTTGTTTATCACTATTTTTAGCTCTAATCACTATAATTAAGAGGATAATGAAAAACAATTGGCCTAATTAAATGTTAAAATTGAATTCCTTAGGTTCTATTATCCTTGTTTGAGTGTCAAATCTCTCATTTGGCATTTGGGTCATTAACGGGAAGCCTTTTGAGCATATTCAGTTTTACCACTAATTTGTAAGCAATTCGACACTACCAAGAGTCAAACTCTAGTAAGACCTTTGCAATGGTGTCAAGCACTATCACAAATGTTGAGAAGTTCAATGGGGAAGGGTTCCACACCTTACAGAGATGAAGTACCCTCTAAAGCATAAGAAATTGTGAAAAATCATTAAGAAAAATGTGCCGGATGAACCAATTGAAGGGTGGGTTGAAAAAGATAAGCAATCAATGTCACTTATTGGATTACCTATTCATCACATCAACTCTAAGGAACACGCTGCAAAGGATGCATGGGATACATTGAAGCTCGTGTTTGGAGCTAAGGCAAAGAACCAGGAAATTCACTTAAAGCTTGAATTCTATGGTCTACAAATGAACTTTAACGAGTCTTTGGCTCAATTTGTTAGTAAAATGAAAGCATCATGACCCAGATAGATGGAATAGATGCTAAGATTAGAGATAAATATGCACCTGCAATACTCAGAAAAAGCATGCCAGAGGAATATGGTGCACTTGTAACCACTCTAAAGAATCTACTTGAACCAACATTTGAGAATTATACTTGAAGAAGAGAAGCAGTTAAAGAATGCCATACAAAGTACATCAAGGAAACGAGCTTTGACATCTTGTGTTACCACACTTAACCACCTTGAGTAGCACGTTGTACTAAGGGGAAGTGATGGATCTTTTGTAATACACATTCAACCACCTTGTAGTATCCTATACATCATGGCACCAAGGGGGGGTGTTTAAATTTGTGGCGCCATTGTGGGAAAGGTATGAGTAGAGGACCAGGATCAAGAGCATGCAACCACATCACACTTGGACATTATCCCACATGAGCATATTTGTAAGAGGTTTACCCTTCTCTTATAAAAAGGGTTATTTCCAAGCAATGAACGCAAGCAGCTTGCAAGCCTCTCTATGAGTAGAAGTTTCCATCTTATAACCTGATTGTGCGTGACTCAAGCTTGGTTGTCATTAGGAGTTTTGCTATGTTGTTAATTAGTCCTCCCAACCCACCATAAGATTAGTATTTCTTAATCACATGATTAGGATTGAGCACACCATAGCTATGTATGCTTGAGGATTCATGTCCAATATTTTGACACTGGCTTGCGCACCTGTGGTCCTGGTTTGTTGGAGTGTGATCCGCCTTCTATCAGATGCTGCAACCCCCCTAATACAAGTACCTTCTTTGAGCCTGATGTAGTTTCCAACCTGCTCTGTTGTTGTTGGATCTTGTCGACTTCCTTATGCATATTAATGCACCGATTAATGTTTTGTACTCCTGCATGTCAAAGTCCAGATGAAGTATTCCCATGCATGTTACTATTTGGTTCCTAGATTTTGGTTTGTGGAGGTAACAAGAATCTCACGGGCTACTACAACAACATGAACTGAGCATGACCTCCAACAATTTATATTTGTTGGGCAGATCTCTCTCTCTCTTTCTCTCTCTCTCTCAGTAGCTTACATTGAAATTGTAAAATTGGGTTTCTTTTCATGTTCATAAAGGAACATGCTGTTGAAGTTTCTATAAAGAAATACGTTCTTATAAACTAATTTTAATGACTTGTTAATGCTTGAAGTAGTCTCTGAAACCCAACCACTTCATAGCATAACAACAAATAAACAACGTGATTACAAGTTGTCACTAATAGTGGCCTCTATTAGCTATATAGAACAAACACCTCAAATAACATCGGTGCCTACAAAGATACATGAAAAAGTACATCTTTGTGTTGAAAACTAGCTAGTTGTCTAGGTAGGTTCAAAACATTCATTCCTCCCAACATAAATCAAGCAAAGTCCATATGTATTGACACCACTCCTATAGTTTCTGAAATCCTTAGGGCATGGATTCTGTAATGTCAATGTTGTGAAGTGATAGATGCATCTGCCTTCCCTACATTCAGCCTACCATCATAAACATACAAATTAGCTCTGAATTACACTCTGATTTTCTTCACTGGAGTCTAGAAACTTCTTGTGGAACGGAATGGTTGGTAACCGTTGTCTGAACGATTTGTTGAGACTATGTTCTCTCTCTCTCTCTCTCTCTCTCTCTCTCTCTCTCTCTCTCTCTCTCAACAGGTTGTATTGCAATTGTAAAATTGGTTTTTCATGTCCATAAAGAAATGCATTCTAATGAACTAATTTTATTGACGTGCTTATATAATTTACAACATACAAGATGGACTTTGAAGAACTTCATGACACTAATTGCTACACACAATACTCACCCCATTCCCATAGCCAACATTCTATGTAGGCACGTAGGAGTCTCAAATTCCAAACTATTGCAATGCCAAGTACCGTGTCTTCTCAACATGGACATTCATTCCATGTGCGTCCTCCCATCCAATCACTCACATTCACAGCATGTTAACTGGACTGAGAATGGGATCTCCTTTCTCATTTAGGTCATATACCGAAGAGAGAAAGGCAATATAAAGAAGACGAAAAAGGGTGCTACCAATAGCGCTTGTGGATGAATGAGCAGACAACTAGGGAAAGAGCCGTGGGTGGCACAACTCATCTACATTTGTGGATCCATGGTGGTTGATGAATTTGGGAAAACTCTGAAAAGCAGGGAGTGGACCTTTGGTTAAAAGTTGCAACACAACTTGCTTCGCTTTTCCTAGAATGTGATAAAGACAGTGAAAGTTGTCGCAAAGGGATGGGGCCGTCTGTACACCTCTGAGTACAAGAAGGATAAGGCACACAATTCAATTTCAAGAGATGATCAAAAGGTCACTTGCCAATGGTTTGACACTGTGGACGAGCATATGCATGGTTGTGTGAATGTCATAAGCTACAACCATGCTCCTGCAAAAATAGGAGGGAGTGGTGTGGGTTGAGGCAGTGGAGTTTCTAATGTGGAAGATGCCGCTGAATCATAGGATCGCAAAAGAGGCAGTCTTGAATGAGGTGTCTGCCCAAGGTCCTCGCAAGGACAAGAACATTGAGGAGAGCCTTCTGGACATGGTGAGCACATAAAAAATGATGGCAATCCATCGAAAGGAGTCAGATGTAGACCGCAAGGCTCTAGAAACTCAAAAACTTGTGATGTTGGGAAACCTTACAACGGCCTTGGCTGGTCTTATGGATGTCTTGAAGAGTTTTCAGAAGCCTTGAGTTGCAAGGAAGCTATGTTATTGTACTTTCATGTAGTGATTAACATGCCATTTGCTTGTTGTACTTCATTTTGGTCCTGCGCTTGAAGCTTGTCATTCAATATGAAGGTGTTAAGTTTTACCTCATTTGTCTCACACTTGTTACATATGTTGATCATACTTTTCTAATAATGGGTAGCCTTTAACATGTAAAGCCTCAATCTGATGTCATTCCATTCATTGGGTTCAAGTGATGAAAGAATCAATGCTCATTGTGTTTGGCACTATTGCAATTCTCATAGCCATGATTACTAAGATAGAATTAAGTGAGTGGTGCTATGATGCGAGTGAGGCAATCACACATTGGATGACATTCTTTAGTCAGTGCATGGCTCGTGCAATATTGGCATGCAAAGCCCGGATTGCTCGTCGTCGATGCCACGAGCGTAGGTCCTATTGGGGGCTTACTGTAGACCATAGGGATTCATGGAGAGATACTTGCTTGGTAGTTATTAAGATGGGATGTTCAAAAAGAGGATGCGATTGAGCAAAGATACCTACCACCTCTTGTGTGCAAAGCTAGCTCCATTCTAGCAAAGCTGTGCAGACACCAACTGCAAAAAAGCCATCGCTGTGCAGACACCAACTGCAAAAAAGCCATCGCTGTGGAGAAGCGTGTTTGTGTGGCATTGCACTGTCTAGCCACTAGCTCTAACTTACAAGTGGTTCTCTACATCCTCTGCACAAAAAAAAAGTGAGAGCTTTCTATGAGGCTATGGAGAATTGTGGCTTGCACAACTTAAACATAAAGTGGCCATCTCCTGAAAGGATGCTACCTTGGCGCAGAGGGATTCGAGGCTATATGTGGCATTCCGTATGTTATCGGTGATGTGGATGGTAGTCATGTGCCTATCATTGCTTTGCATGTGCATTCGAAAGACTAATTCAACAAGAAAGGTTTGATCAGCCACATGATCCCTATACAAGTTCACATTATTGTGTTCACTAATTAATCAAGCCCGATAGGGCTTGATTAATTAATGAACATGTGGCTAGCCTAAATATGTGGTCATGCACACTATACGAGCAAGGTGACGTGAAAAATAAAGTTTAATTATTGTTTGTCAACAATCTATTTGACCATGCATATGTGTACATGGACAACTACATACCACAAATAGGCTTGGTGTGATCCTTGAATAGACCAATTGGATTATTCCAAATATAGGGAATGGGATTATGCATATGGACAAGAAAAAAGATGTTTCAATCTACAAAGGTATGAAAGATCGGGTCGTATATTACTCAATGCTTAGAGCCTTAGACATTCGTGATATTTTCTTTTCAAATAATGTTGGCTTTAGATACTATAGAGATGGCAATGGTGTCGCGAGATGAGTGATGAACAAGGAAAAGACGGTAAAAACGACCTACCTGGGAGCCAAAACAATCACATATCTCCTTGGATATTGATGGATGATGAGGAGGATCCAAAGGAGCACTTCTCCCATAGATACACAGTAACACGTCCCTGTGGAAAAATATTCAATTGAAAAATCCAACCTTAAATGCTAAAGGTTTTGTGCGACTTTCATCTTCTTGCAAAGGCTTTTTGATGTAGCATCTTTTGTCTACTGATCCTCACTTGCCAATGGTTTGACACTGTGGACAAGCATATGCATGGTTGTGTGAATGTCATAAGCTACAACCATGCTCCTGCAAAAATAGGAGGGAGTGGTGTGGGTTGAGGCAGTGGAGTTTCTAATGTGGAAGATGCCGCTGAATCATAGGATCGCAAAAGAGGCAGTCTTGAATGAGGTGTCTGCCCAAGGTCCTCGCAAGGACAAGAACATTGAGGAGAGCCTTCTGGACATGGTGAGCACATAAAAAATGATGGCAATCCATCGAAAGGAGTCAGATGTAGACCGCAAGGCTCTAGAAACTCAAAAACTTGTGATGTTGGGAAACCTTACAACGGCCTTGACTGGTCTTATGGATGTCTTGAAGAGTTTTCAGAAGCCTTGAGTTGCAAGGAAGCTATGTTATTGTACTTTCATGTAGTGATTAACATGCCATTTGCTTGTTGTACTTCATTTTGGTCCTGCGCTTGAAGCTTGTCATTCAATATGAAGGTGTTAAGTTTTACCTCATTTGTCTCACACTTTTTACATATGTTGATCACTCTTTTCTAATAATGGGTAGCCTTTAACATGTAAAGCCTCAATCTGATGTCATTCCATTCATTGGGTTCAAGTGATGAAAGAATCAATGCTCATTGTGTTTGGCACTATTGCAATTCTCATAGCCATGATTACTAAGATAGAATTAAGTGAGTGGTGCTATGATGCGAGTGAGGCAATCCCACATTGGATGACATTTTTTAGTCAGTGCATGGCTCGTGCAATATTGGCATGCAAAGCCCGGATTGCTCGTCGTCGATGCCACGAGCGTAGGTCCTATTGGGGGCTTACTGTAGACCATAGGGATTCATGGAGAGATACTTGCTTGGTAGTTATTAAGATGGGATGTTCAAAAAGAGGATGAGATTGAGCAAAGATACCTACCACCTCTTGTGTGCAAGGCTAACTCCATTCTAGCAAAGCTGTGCACACACCAACTGCAAAAAAGCCATCGCTGTGGAGAAGCGTGTTTGTGTGGCATTGCACTGTCTAGCCACTAGCTCTAACTTACGATCCTATGATTCAGCGGCATCTTCCACATTAGAAACTCCACTGCCTCAACCCACACCACTCCCTCCTATTTTTGCAGGAGCATGGTTGTAGCTTATGACATTCACACAACCATGCATATGCTCGTCCACAGTGTCAAACCATTGGCAAGTGATCTTCAATACGAGGCCTGGTACACACCGAGGGTGCTTGCTAAAGGAGTCACGGTGCGAACGAATGAACAAAGGACAAAATCGCTGTGCGCACGCTTACATTTCACACACAGCCAAAGCACAAATTGAGTCACGTCGCAAACCAATGAATAGAGGAAAAAACAGTTGGGCGAGCACTTGCATTTTACACACACTCAAAGCATGTGTAGGGTCTACCTCCAACTTGGAGTGCCATGTTGTGTCGCCACTTTTGCATGCCATGGGTAGCCAACTCTGGCTACCTATAGGGATGGACAAGCTACTCCACAGCCAATGGGAACCCTTGCTCCAACCTACAATAAAACATTCCCGTGTACCTGCAAATTCTCATGTAACTTTATATCCTCTATCTTGGCTATTGAAATGTGTGGTGCCATTGAGGACAAAGTATAAGTAGTGGACCAAGATCAATAGCATGCAACCACATCACACTTGGACATTATCACACATGAGCATATTTGTAAGAGGTGTACCCTCCTCATATAAAAAGGGTCATTTCCAAGCAATGAACATAAGCAGCTCTCTATGAGTACAAGTTTCCATCTTGTAACCTAATTATGCTTGAGTCAAGCTTGATTAAGTCATTAGGAATTTCATGATGTTGTTAATTATGCTACATCCACCATAGGATTAGTATTTCTTAATCATATGATTAGGATTGAGCACACCATAGCTATGCATGCTTGAGGCCTCATTCATATCCATGGTATCAGAGCCACTCCTCTTCTCATGAACTTCTCCATTAGCTTAGCCTCAGCCCACATTAATCCTTTCCACCAGTAATCTCATGTTTATTAAACCAATTCTCAATTTTTCCAGCATCTTATCCATAGCTCCCACTTGTGGACAAAATTTTCATAGCTTGATTCTCCACATCCTCTTCACTATTGATCAATTCCTCTTAGATATATCTTGTTGACCGCATCGCTATTCTATTGGCTTAATTTCTCATAAATCGTCTCATTTTTTTCGATTGTAGAAATGCTCCATTCGTTTACATGATGTAGTCTTATAGGGCTCGTTAGACACTACTACAAGGACTCGGGTATCAAGTACTTTGGCATACTACATGACCCGGGAGACGTGGATGTGCACAGGCACTACAAACAAGCACAAATCCTCCAAATTTGGGCGACTTTGAGCTATTTCTTTCCCTTGGGACATTGATTCTCATCAAGGGTTCTTCTAAGGCTATCAACAAAGCCCCATCAAAATCTTTTGCATTTGCTCAATTTTGACCTCCAAAGTTTGATGTTGTTTATCACTATTTTTAGCTCTAATCACTATAATTAAGAGGACAATGAAAAAAAATTGGCCTAGTTAAATGTTAAAATTGAATTCCTTAGGTTTTATTATCCTTAGGTTTTATTATCCTTGTTTGAGTGTCAAATCTCTCATTTGGCATTTGGGTCATTAACGGGAAGCCTTTTGAGCATATTCAATTTTACCACTAATTTGTAAGCAATTAGACACTACCAAGAGTCAAACTCTAGTAAGACCTTTGCAATGGTGTCAAGCACTATCACAAATGTTGAGAAGTTCAATGGGGAAGGGTTCCACACCTTACAGAGATGAAGTACCCTCTAAAGCATAAGAAATTGTGAAGAATCATTAAGAAAAATGTGCCAGATGAACCAATTGAAGGGTGGGTTGAAAATGATGAGCAATCAATGTCACTTATTGGTTTACACCTAGTTGTATTCATCACATCAACTCTAAGGAACACGTTGCAAAGGATGCATGGGATACATTGAAGCTCGTGTTTGGAGCTAAGGCAAAGAACCAGGAAATTCACTTAAAGCTTGAATTCTATGGTCTACAAATGAACTTTAACGAGTCTTTGGCTTAATTTGTTAGTAAAATGAAAGCATCATGACCCAGATAGATGGAATAGATGCTAAGATTAGAGATAAATATGCACCTGCAATACTCATAAAAAGCATGCCAGAGGAATATGGTGCACTTGTAACCACTCTAAAGAATCTACTTGAACCAACATTTGAGAATTATACTTGAAGAAGAGAAGCAGTTAAAGAATGCCATACAAAGTACATCAAGGAAACAAGCTTTGACATCTTGTGTTACCACACTTAACCACCTTGAGTAGCATGTTGTACTAAGGGGAAGTGATGGATCTTTTGTAATACACATTCAACCACCTTGTAGTATCCTATACATCATGGCACCAAGGGGGGGTGTTTAAATTTGTGGCGCCATTGTGGGAAAGGTATGAGTAGAGGACCAGGATCAAGAGCATGCAACCACATCACACTTGGACATTATCCCACATGAGCATATTTGTAAGAGGTTTACCCTCCTCTTATAAAAAGGGTTATTTCCAAGCAATGAACGCAAGCAGCTTGCAAGCCTCTCTATGAGTAGAAGTTTCCATCTTATAACCTGATTGTGCGTGACTCAAGCTTGGTTGTCATTAGGAGTTTTGCTATGTTGTTAATTAGTCCTCCCAACCCACCATAAGATTAGTATTTCTTAATCACATGATTAGGATTGAGCACACCATAGCTATGTATGCTTGAGGATTCATGTCCAATATTTTGACACTGGCTTGCGCATTGTGGTCCTGGTTTGTTGGAGTGTGATCCGCCTTCTATCAGCTGCTGCAACCCCCCTAATATAAGTACCTTCTTTGAGCCTGATGTAGTTTCCAACCTGCTCTGTTGTTGTTGGATCTTGTCGACTTCCTTATGCATATTAATGCACCGATTAATGTTTTGTACTCCTGCATGTCAAAGTCCAGATGAAGTATTCCCATGCATGTTACTATTTGGTTCCTAGATTTTGGTTTGTGGAGGTAACAAGAATCTCACGGGCTACTACAACACCATGAACCTCATGAGCATGACCTCCAACAATTTATATTTGTTGGGCAGATCTCTCTCTCTCTCTCTCTCTCTCTCTCTCTCTCTCTCTCTCTCTCTCAGTAGGTTACATTGAAATTGTAAAATTGGGTTTCTTTTCATGTTCATAAAGGAACATGCTGTTGAAGTTTCTATAAAGAAATACGTTCTTATAAACTAATTTTAATGACTTGTTAATGCTTGAAGTAGTCTCTGAAACCCAACCACTTCATAGCATAACAACAAATAAACAACGTGATTACAAGTTGTCACTAATAGTGGCCTCTATTAGCTATATAGAACAGACACCTCAAATAACATCGGTGCCTACAAAGATACATGAAAAAGTACATCTTTGTGTTGGAAACTAGCTAGTTGTCTAGGTAGGTTCAAAACATTCATTCCTCCCAACATAAATCAAGCAAAGTCCATATGTATTGACACCACTCCTATAGTTTTTGAAATCCTTAGGGCATGGATTCTGTAATGTCAATGTTGTGAAGTGATAGATGCATCTGCCTTCCCTACATTCAGCCTACCATCATAAACATACAAATTAGCTCTGAATTACACTCTGATTTTCTTCACTGGAGTCTAGAAACTTCTTGTGGAACGGAATGGTTGGCAACCGTTGTCTGAACGATTTGTTGAGACTATGTTCTCTCTCTCTCTCTCTCTCTCTCTCTCTCTCTCTCTCTCTCTCTCTCTCTCAACAGGTTGTATTGCAATTGTAAAATTGGTTTTTCATGTCCATAAAGAAATGCATTCTAATGAACTAATTTTATTGACGTGCTTATATAATTTACAACATACAAGATGGACTCCGAAGAACTTCATGACACTAATTGCTACACACAATACTCACCCCATTCCCATAGCCAACATTCTATGTAGGCACGTAGGAGTCTCAAATTCCAAACTATTGCAATGCCAAGTACCGTGTCTTCTCACCATGGACATTCATTCCATGTGCATCCTCCCATCCAATCACTCACTTTCACAGCATGTTAACTGGACTGAGAATGGGATCTCCTTTCTCATTTAGGTCATATACCAAAGGCCAGGTTTGCCTACCACACTAGTCCATCAAGTCATACAACCTCCCAATTATGCCATCTAAGGATAGCATGCTGGAATGCAGTTTGAGGAAAGTGGGCAGACACCATTAGTGCCTCAGAAAAAGCTATAGCTTGGAGGGATTCGAGACACAAGAGAAAGGCAATATAAAGAAGACGAAAAAGGGTGCTACCAATAGCGCTTGTGTGGATGAGCAGACAACTAGGGAAAGAGCCGTGGGTGGCACAACTCATCCACATTTGTGGATCCATGGTGGTTGATGAATTTGGGAAAACTCTGAAAAGCAGGGAGTGGACCTTTGGTCAAAAGTTGCAACACAACTTGCTTCGCTTTTCCTAGAATGTGATAAAGACAGTGAAAGTTGTCGCAAAGGGATGGGGCCGTCTGTACACCTCTGAGTACAAGAAGGATAAGGCACACAATTCAATTTCAAGAGATGATCAAAAGGTCACTTGCCAATGGTTTGACACTGTGGACGAGCATATGCATGGTTGTGTGAATGTCATAAGCTACAACCATGCTCTTGCAAAAATAGGAGGGAGTGGTGTGGGTTGAGGCAGTGGAGTTTCTAATGTGGAAGATGCCGCTGAATCATAGGATCGCAAAAGAGGCAGTCTTGAATGAGGTGTCTGCCCAAGGTCCTCGCAAGGACAAGAACATTGAGGAGAGCCTTCTGGACATGGAGCACATAAAAAATGATGGCAATCCATCGAAAGGAGTCAGATGTAGACCGCAAGGCTCTAGAAACTCAAAAACTTGTGATGTTGGGAAACCTTACAACGGCCTTGACTGGTCTTATGGACGTCTTGAAGAGTTTTCAGAAGCCTTGAGTTGCAAGGAAGCTATGTTATTGTACTTTCATGTAGTGATTAACATGCCATTTGCTTGTTGTACTTCATTTTGGTCCTGCGCTTGAAGCTTGTCATTCAATATGAAGGTGTTAAGTTTTACCTCATTTGTCTCACACTTGTTACATATGTTGATCATACTTTTCTAATAATGGGTAGCCTTTAACATGTAAAGCCTCAATCTGATGTCATTCCATTCATTGGGTTCAAGTGATGAAAGAATCAATGCTCATTGTGTTTGGCACTATTGCAATTCTCATAGCCATGATTACTAAGATAGAATTAAGTGAGTGGTGCTATGATGCGAGTGAGGCAATCCCACATTGGATGACATTTTTTAGTCAGTGTATGGCTCGTGCAATATTGGCATGCAAAGCCCGGATTGCTCGTCGTCGATGCCACGAGCGTAGGTCCTATTGGGGCTTACTGTAGACCATAGGGATTCATGGAGAGATACTTGCTTGGTAGTTATTAAGATGGGATGTTCAAAAAGAGGATGAGATTGAGCAAAGATACCTACCACCTCTTGTGTGCAAGGCTAGCTCCATTCTAGCAAAGCTGTGCAGACACGAACTGCAAAAAAGCCATCGCTGTGCAGACACCAACTGCAAAAAAGCCATCGCTGTGGAGAAGCGTGTTTGTGTGGCATTGCACTGTCTAGCCACTAGCTCTAACTTACAAGTGGTTCTCTACATCCTCTGCACAAAAAAAAGTGAGAGCTTTCTATGAGGCTATGGAGAATTGTGAGCTTGCACAACTTAAACATAAAGTGGCCATCTCCTGAAAGGATGCTACCTTGGCGCAGAGGGATTCGAGGCACACTATACGAGCAAGGTGACGTGAAAAATAAAGTTTAATTATTGTTTGTCAACAATCTATTTGACCATGCATATGTGTACATGGACAACTACATACCACAAATAGGCTTGGTGTGAGCCTTGAATAGACCAATTGGATTATTCCCAATATAGGGAATGGGATTCTGCATATGGACAAGAAAAGAGATGTTTCAATCTACAAAGGTATGAAAGATCGGGTCGTATATTACTCAATGCTTAGAGCCTTAGACATTTGTGATATTTTCTTTTCAAATAATGTTGGCTTTAGATACTATAGAGATGGCAATGGTGTCGCGAGATGAGTGATGAACAAGGAAAAGACGGTAAAACGACCTACCTGGGAGCCAAAACAATCACATATCTCCTTGGATATTGATGGATGATGAGGAGGATCCAAAGGAGCACTTCTCCCATAGATACACAGTAACACGTCCCTGTGGAAAAATATTCAATTGAAAAATCCAACCTTAAATGCTAAAGGTTTTGTGCGACTTTCATCTTCTTGCAAAGGCTTTTTTGATGTAGCATCTTTTGTCTACTGATCTTCAACTGATCTTCAATACGAGGCCTGGTACACACCGAGGGTGCTTGCTAAAGGAGTCACGGTGCGAACGAATGAACAAAGGACAAAATAGCTGTGCGCACGCTTACATTTCACACACAGCCAAAGCACAAATTGAGTCACGGCGCAAACCAATGAATAGAGGAAAAAACAGTTGGGCGAGCACTTGCATTTTACACACAGTCAAAGCATGTGTAGGGTCTACCTCCAACTTGGAGTGCCATGTTGTGTCGCCGCTTTTGCATGCCATGGGTAGCCAACTCTGGCTACCTATAGGGATGGACAAGCTACTCCACAGCCAATGGGAGCCCTTGCTCCAACCTACAATAAAACATTCCCGTGTACCTGCAAATTCTCATGTACCTTTATATCCTCCATCTTGGCTATTGAAATGTGTGGTGCCATTGAGGACAAAGTATAAGTAGTGGACCAAGATCAATAGCATGCAACCACATCACACTTGGACATTATCACACATGAGCATATTTGTAAGAGGTGTACCCTCCTCATATAAAAAGGGTCATTTCCAAGCAATGAACATAAGCAGCTCTCTATGAGTACAAGTTTCCATCTTGTAACCTAATTATGCTTGAGTCAAGCTTGATTAAGTCATTAGGAGTTTCATGATGTTGTTAATTATGCTACATCCACCATAAGATTAGTATTTCTTAATCATATGATTAGGATTGAGCACACCATAGCTATGCATGCTTGAGGCCTCATTCATATCCATGGTATAAAGCCACTCCTCTTCTCATGAACTTCTCCATTAGCTTAGCCTCAGCCCACATTAATCCTTTCCACCAGTAATCTCATGTTTATTAAACCAATTCTCAATTTTTCCAGCATCTTATCCATAGCTCCCACTTGTGGACAAAATTTTCATAGCTTGATTCTCCACATCCTCTTCACTATTGATCAATTCCTCTTAGATATATCTTGGACTCGGGTATCAAGTACTTTGGCATACTACATGACCCGGGAGACGTGGATGTGCACAGGCACTACAAACAAGCACAAATCCACCAAATTTGGGCGACTTTGAGCTATTTCTTTCCCTTGGGACATTGATTCTCATCAAGGGTTCTTCTAAGGCTATCAACAAAGCCCCATCAAAAGCTTTTGCATTTGCTCAATTTTGACCTCCAAAGTTTGATGTTGTTTATCACTATTTTTAGCTCTAATCACTATAATTAAGAGGATAATGAAAAAAAATTGGCCTAATTAAATGTTAAAATTGAATTCCTTAGGTTCTATTATCCTTGTTTGAGTGTCAAATCTCTCATTTGGCATTTGGGTCATTAACGGGAAGCCTTTTGAGCATATTCAATTTTACCACTAATTTGTAAGCAATTCGACACTACCAAGAGTCAAACTCTAGTAAGACCTTTGCAATGGTGTCAAGCACTATCACAAATGTTGAGAAGTTCAATGGGGAAGGGTTCCACACCTTACAGAGATGAAGTACCCTCTAAAGCATAAGAAATTGTGAAAAATCATTAAGAAAAATGTGCCGGATGAACCAATTGAAGGGTGGGTTGAAAAAGATAAGCAATCAATGTCACTTATTGGTTTACCTATTCATCACATCAACTCTAAGGAACACGCTGCAAAGGATGCATGGGATACATTGAAGCTCGTGTTTGGAGCTAAGGCAAAGAACCAGGAAATTCACTTAAAGCTTGAATTCTATGGTCTACAAATGAACTTTAACGAGTCTTTGGCTCAATTTGTTAGTAAAATGAAAGCATCATGACCCAGATAGATGGAATAGATGCTAAGATTAGAGATAAATATGCACCTGCAATACTCAGAAAAAGCATGCCAGAGGAATATGGTGCACTTGTAATCACTCTAAAGAATCTACTTGAACCAACATTTGAGAATTATACTTGAAGAAGAGAAGCAGTTAAAGAATGCCATACAAAGTACATCAAGGAAACAAGCTTTGACATCTTGTGTTACCACACTTAACCACCTTGAGTAGCACGTTGTACTAAGGGGAAGTGATGGATCTTTTGTAATACACATTCAACCACCTTGTAGTATCCTATACATCATGGCACCAAGGGGGGGTGTTTAAATTTGTGGCGCCATTGTGGGAAAGGTATGAGTAGAGGACCAGGATCAAGAGCATGCAACCACATCACACTTGGACATTATCCCACATGAGCATATTTGTAAGAGGTTTACCCTTCTCTTATAAAAAGGGTTATTTCCAAGCAATGAACACAAGCAGCTTGCAAGCCTCTCTATGAGTAGAAGTTTCCATCTTATAACCTGATTGTGCGTGACTCAAGCTTGGTTGTCATTAGGAGTTTTGCTATGTTGTTAATTAGTCCTCCCAACCCACCATAAGATTAGTATTTCTTAATCACATGATTAGGATTGAGCACACCATAGCTATGTATGCTTGAGGATTCATGTCCAATATTTTGACACTGGCTTGCGCACCTGTGGTCCTGGTTTGTTGGAGTGTGATCCGCCTTCTATCAGATGCTGCAACCCCCCTAATACAAGTACCTTCTTTGAGCCTGATGTAGTTTCCAACCTGCTCTGTTGTTGTTGGATCTTGTCGACTTCCTTATGCATATTAATGCACCGATTAATGTTTTGTACTCCTGCATGTCAAAGTCCAGATGAAGTATTCCCATGCATGTTACTATTTGGTTCCTAGATTTTGGTTTGTGGAGGTAACAAGAATCTCACGGGCTACTACAACACCATGAACTGAGCATGACCTCCAACAATTTATATTTGTTGGGCAGATCTCTCTCTCTCTCTCTCTCTCTCTCTCTCTCTCTCTCTCTCTCTCAGTAGGTTACATTGAAATTGTAAAATTGGGTTTCTTTTCATGTTCATAAAGGAACATGCTGTTGAAGTTTCTATAAAGAAATACGTTCTTATAAACTAATTTTAATGACTTGTTAATGCTTGAAGTAGTCTCTGAAACCCAACCACTTCATAGCATAACAACAAATAAACAACGTGATTACAAGTTGTCACTAATAGTGGCCTCTATTAGCTATATAGAACAAACACCTCAAATAACATCGGTGCCTACAAAGATACATGAAAAAGTACATCTTTGTGTTGAAAACTAGCTAGTTGTCTAGGTAGGTTCAAAACATTCATTCCTCCCAACATAAATCAAGCAAAGTCCATATGTATTGACACCACTCCTATAGTTTTTGAAATCCTTAGGGCATGGATTCTGTAATGTCAATGTTGTGAAGTGATAGATGCATCTGCCTTCCCTACATTCAACCTACCATCATAAACATACAAATTAGCTCTGAATTACACTCTGATTTTCTTCACTGGAGTCTAGAAACTTCTTGTGGAACGGAATGGTTGGCAACCGTTGTCTGAACGATTTGTTGAGACTATGTTCTCTCTCTCTCTCTCTCTCTCTCTCTCTCTCTCTCTCTCTCTCTCTCTCTCTCTCTCTCTCTCTCCAGGTTGTATTGCAATTGTAAAATTGGTTTTTCATGTCCATAAAGAAATGCATTCTAATGAACTAATTTTATTGACGTGCTTATATAATTTACAACATACAAGATGGACTCCAAAGAACTTCATGACACTAATTGCTACACACAATACTCACCCCATTCCCATAGCCAACATTCTATGTAGGCACGTAGGAGTCTCAAATTCCAAACTATTGCAATGCCAAGTACCGTGTCTTCTCACCATGGACATTCATTCCATGTGCATCCTCCCATCCAATCACTCACTTTCACAGCATGTTAACTGGACTGAGAATGGGATCTCCTTTCTCATTTAGGTCATATACCGAAGAGAGAAAGGCAATATAAAGAAGACGAAAAAGGGTGCTACCAATAGCGCTTGTGTGGATGAGCAGACAACTAGGGAAAGAGCCGTGGGTGGCACAACTCATCCACATTTGTGGATCCATGGTGGTTGATGAATTTGGGAAAACTCTGAAAAGCAGGGAGTGGACCTTTGGTCAAAAGTTGCAACACAACTTGCTTCGCTTTTCCTAGAATGTGATAAAGACAGTGAAAGTTGTCGCAAAGGGATGGGGCCGTCTGTACACCTCTGAGTACAAGAAGGATAAGGCACACAATTCAATTTCAAGAGATGATCAAAAGGTCACTTGCCAATGGTTTGACACTGTGGACGAGCATATGCATGGTTGTGTGAATGTCATAAGCTACAACCATGCTCCTGCAAAAATAGGAGGGAGTGGTGTGGGTTGAGGCAGTGGAGTTTCTAATGTGGAAGATGCCGCTGAATCATAGGATCGCAAAAGAGGCAGTCTTGACTGAGGTGTCTGCCCAAGGTCCTCGCAAGGACAAGAACATTGAGGAGAGCCTTCTGGACATGGTGAGCACATAAAAAATGATGGCAATCCATCGAAAGGAGTCAGATGTAGACCGCAAGGCTCTAGAAACTCAAAAACTTGTGATGTTGGGAAACCTTACAACGGCCTTGACTGGTCTTATGGATGTCTTGAAGAGTTTTCAGAAGCCTTGAGTTGCAAGGAAGCTATGTTATTGTACTTTCATGTAGTGATTAACATGCCATTTGCTTGTTGTACTTCATTTTGGTCCTACGCTTGAAGCTTGTCATTCAATATGAAGGTGTTAAGTTTTACCTCATTTGTCTCACACTTGTTACATATGTTGATCATACTTTTCTAATAATGGGTAGCCTTTAACATGTAAAGCCTCAATCTGATGTCATTCCATTCATTGGGTTCAAGTGATGAAAGAATCAATGCTCATTGTGTTTGGCACTATTGCAATTCTCATAGCCATGATTACTAAGATAGAATTAAGTGAGTGGTGCTATGATGCGAGTGAGGCAATCACACATTGGATGACATTTTTTAGTCAGTGCATGGCTCGTGCAATATTGGCATGCAAAGCCCGGATTGCTGGTCGTCGATGCCACGAGCGTAGGTCCTATTGGGGGCTTACTGTAGACCATAGGGATTCATGGAGAGATACTTGCTTGGTAGTTATTAAGATGGGATGTTCAAAAAGGGGATGAGATTGAGCAAAGATACCTACCACCTCTTGTGTGCAAGGCTAGCTCCATTCTAGCAAAGCTGTGCAGACACCAACTCCAAAAAAGCCATCGCTGTGGAGAAGCGTGTTTGTGTGGCATTGCACTGTCTAGCCACTAGCTCTAACTTACAAGTGGTTCTCTACATCCTCTGCACACAAAAAAAGTGAGAGCTTTCTATGAGGCTATGGAGAATTGTGGCTTGCACAACTTAAACATAAAGTGGCCACCTCCTGAAAGGATGCTACCTTGGCGCAGAGGGATTCGAGGCTATATGTGGCATTCCGTATGTTATCGGTGATGTGGATGGTAGTCATGTGCCTATCATTGCTTTGCATGTGCATTCGAAAGACTAATTCAACAAGAAAGGTTTGATCAGCCACATGATCCCTATACAAGTTCACATTATTGTGTTCACTAATTAATCAAGCCCTATCGGGCTTGATTAATTAATGAACATGTGGCTAGCCTAAATATGTGGTCATGCACACTATACGAGCAAGGTGACGTGAAAAATAAAGTTTAATTATTGTTTGTCAACAATCTATTTGACCATGCATATGTGTACATGGACAACTACATACCACAAATAGGCTTGGTGTGAGCCTTGAATAGACCAATTGGATTATTCCCAATATAGGGAATGGGATTCTGCATATGGACAAGAAAAGAGATGTTTCAATCTACAAAGGTATGAAAGATCGGGTCGTATATTACTCAATGCTTAGAGCCTTAGACATTCGTGATATTTTCTTTTCAAATAATGTTGGCTTTAGATACTATAGAGATGGCAATGGTGTCGCGAGATGAGTGATGAACAAGGAAAAGACAGTAAAAACGACCTACCTGGGAGCCAAAACAATCACATATCTCCTTGGATATTGATGGATGATGAGGAGCATCCAAAGGAGCACTTCTCCCATAGATACACAGTAACACGTCCTTGTGGAAAAATATTCAATTGAAAAATCCAACCTTAAATGCTAAAGGTTTTGTGCGACTTTCATCTTCTTGCAAAGGCTTTTTTGATGTAGCATCTTTTGTCTACTGATCTTCAATACAAGGCCTAGTACACACCGAGGGTGCTTGCTAAAGGAGTCACCGTGCGAACGAATGAACAAAGGACAAAATAGCTGTGCGCACGCTTACATTTCACACACAGCCAAAGCACAAATTGAGTCACGGCGCAAACCAATGAATAGAGGAAAAAACAGTTGGGCGAGCACTTGCATTTTACACACAGTCAAAGCATGTGTAGGGTCTACCTCCAACTTGGAGTGCCATGTTGTGTCGCCGCTTTTGCATGCCATGGGTAGCCAACTCTGGCTACCTATAGGGATGGACAAGCTACTCCACAGCCAATGGGATCCCTTGCTCCAACCTACAATAAGACATTCCCGTGTACCTGCAAATTCTCATGTACCTTTATATCCTCCATCTTGGCTATTGAAATGTGTGGTGCCATTGAGGACAAAGTATAAGTAGTGGACCAAGATCAATAGCATGCAACCACATCACACTTGGACATTATCACACATGAGCATATTTGTAAGAGGTGTACCCTCCTCATATAAAAAGGGTCATTTCCAAGCAATGAACATAAGCAGCTCTCTATGAGTACAAGTTTCCATCTTGTAACCTAATTATGCTTGAGTCAAGCTTGATTAAGTCATTAGGAGTTTCATGATGTTGTTAATTATGCTACATCCACCATAGGATTAGTATTTCTTAATCATATGATTAGGATTGAGCACACCATAGCTATGCATGCTTGAGGCCTCATTCATATCCATGGTATCAGAGCCACTCCTCTTCTCATGAACTTCTCCATTAGCTTAGCCTCAGCCCACATTAATCCTTTCCACCAGTAATCTCATGTTTATTAAACCAATTCTCAATTTTTCCAGCATCTTATCCATAGCTCCCACTTGTGGACAAAATTTTCATAGCTTGATTCTCCACATCCTCTTCACTATTGATCAATTCCTCTTAAATATATCTTGGACTCGGGTATCAAGTACTTTGGCATACTACATGACCCGGGAGACGTGGATGTGCACAGGCACTACAAACAAGCACAAATCCACCAAATTTGGGCGACTTTGAGCTATTTCTTTCCCTTGGGACATTGATTCTCATCAAGGGTTCTTCTAAGGCTATCAACAAAGCCCCATCAAAAGCTTTTGCATTTGCTCAATTTTGACCTCCAAAGTTTGATGTTGTTTATCACTATTTTTAGCTCTAATCACTATAATTAAGAGGATAATGAAAAAAAAATTGGCCTAATTAAATGTTAAAATTGAATTCCTTAGGTTCTATAATCCTTGTTTGAGTGTCAAATCTCTCATTTGGCATTTGGGTCATTAACGGGAAGCCTTTTGAGCATATTCAGTTTTACCACTAATTTGTAAGCAATTCGACACTACCAAGAGTCAAACTCTAGTAAGACCTTTGCAATGGTGTCAAGCACTATCACAAATGTTGAGAAGTTCAATGGGGAAGGGTTCCACACCTTACAGAGATGAAGTACCCTCTAAAGCATAAGAAATTGTGAAAAATCATTAAGAAAAATGTGCCGGATGAACCAATTGAAGGGTGGGTTGAAAAAGATAAGCAATCAATGTCACTTATTGGTTTACCTATTCATCACATCAACTCTAAGGAACACGCTGCAAAGGATGCATGGGATACATTGAAGCTCGTGTTTGGAGCTAAGGCAAAGAACCAGGAAATTCACTTAAAGCTTGAATTCTATGGTCTACAAATGAACTTTAACGAGTCTTTGGCTCAATTTGTTAGTAAAATGAAAGCATCATGACCCAGATAGATGGAATAGATGCTAAGATTAGAGATAAATATGCGCCTGCAATACTCAGAAAAAGCATGCCAGAGGAATATGGTGCACTTGTAACCACTCTAAAGAATCTACTTGAACCAACATTTGAGAATTATACTTGAAGAAGAGAAGCAGTTAAAGAATGCCATACAAAGTACATCAAGGAAACGAGCTTTGACATCTTGTGTTACCACACTTAACCACCTTGAGTAGCATGTTGTACTAAGGGGAAGTGATGGATCTTTTGTAATACACATTCAACCACCTTGTAGTATCCTATACATCATGGCACCAAGGGGGGGTGTTTAAATTTGTGGCGCCATTGTGGGAAAGGTATGAGTAGAGGACCAGGATCAAGAGCATGCAACCACATCACACTTGGACATTATCCCACATGAGCATATTTGTAAGAGGTTTACCCTTCTCTTATAAAAAGGGTTATTTCCAAGCAATGAACGCAAGTAGCTTGCAAGCCTCTCTATGAGTAGAAGTTGCCATCTTATAACCTGATTGTGCGTGACTCAAGCTTGGTTGTCATTAGGAGTTTTGCTATGTTGTTAATTAGTCCTCCCAACCCACCATAAGATTAGTATTTCTTAATCACATGATTAGGATTGAGCACACCATAGCTATGTGTATGCTTGAGGATTCATGTCCAATATTTTGACACTGGCTTGCGCACCTGTGGTCCTGGTTTGTTGGAGTGTGATCCGCCTTCTATCAGATGCTGCAACCCCCCTAATACAAGTACCTTCTTTGAGCCTGATGTAGTTTCCAACCTGCTCTGTTGTTGTTGGATCTTGTCGACTTCCTTATGCATATTAATGCACCGATTAATGTTTTGTACTCCTGCATGTCAAAGTCCAGATGAAGTATTCCCATGCATGTTACTATTTGGTTCCTAGATTTTGGTTTGTGGAGGTAACAAGAATCTCACGGGCTACTACAACACCATGAACTGAGCATGACCTCCAACAATTTATATTTGTTGGGCAGATCTCTCTCTCTCTCTCTCTCTCTCTCTCTCTCTCTCAGTAGGTTACATTGAAATTGTAAAATTGGGTTTCTTTTCATGTTCATAAAGGAACATGCTGTTGAAGTTTCTATAAAGAAATACGTTCTTATAAACTAATTTTAATGACTTGTTAATGCTTGAAGTAGTCTCTGAAACCCAACCACTTCATAGCATAACAACAAATAAACAACGTGATTACAAGTTGTCACTAATAGTGGCCTCTATTAGCTATATAGAACAAACACCTCAAATAACATCGGTGCCTACAAAGATACATGAAAAAGTACATCTTTGTGTTGAAAACTAGCTAGTTGTCTAGGTAGGTTCAAAACATTCATTCCTCCTAACATAAATCAAGCAAAGTCCATATGTATTGACACCACTCCTATAGTTTTTGAAATCCTTAGGGCATGGATTCTGTAATGTCAATGTTGTGAAGTGATAGATGCATCTGCCTTCCCTACATTCAACCTACCATCATAAACATACAAATTAGCTCTGAATTACACTCTGATTTTCTTCACTGGAGTCTAGAAACTTCTTGTGGAACGGAATGGTTGGCAACCGTTGTCTGAACGATTTGTTGAGACTATGTTCTCTCTCTCTCTCTCTCTCTCTCTCTCTCTCTCTCTCTCTCTCTCTCTCTCCAGGTTGTATTGCAATTGTAAAATTGGTTTTTCATGTCCATAAAGAAATGCATTCTAATGAACTAATTTTATTGACGTGCTTATATAATTTACAACATACAAGATGGACTCCAAAGAACTTCATGACACTAATTGCTACACACAATACTCACCCCATTCCCATAGCCAACATTCTATGTAGGCACGTAGGAGTCTCAAATTCCAAACTATTGCAATGCCAAGTACCGTGTCTTCTCACCATGGACATTCATTCCATGTGCGTCCTCCCATCCAATCACTCACTTTCACAGCATGTTAACTGGACTGAGAATGGGATCTCCTTTCTCATTTAGGTCATATACCGAAGAGAGAAAGGCAATATAAAGAAGACGAAAAAGGGTGCTACCAATAGCGCTTGTGTGGATGAGCAGACAACTAGGGAAAGAGCCGTGGGTGGCACAACTCATCTATGAGATCCCTGTTCAACTGTGAGATCCCTGTTCCCACCAAGCAACAGATTCGGGGTACTAGCAGCGGAAGTAGCACTTCATGCGCGGGGCAGAGACCCACACTCGGGGCCTCGTCCACGGATATCCGGACAAGAGACTAATCCATCGGTTTTTCCAAAACCGAACCCGAAAAAAACTTCCCTTACCCGAAAAGCATGGGCGATTCCACCAGGATAACTATTTACTCTAACGCAGTCAAGATCATTACAGATCAACTGATCTGACTGCACCTTTAACGGTACTTGGTCAAATCAAGGAAGAAACTTGCACTTGGATCATTGGGATCAACGCTTTTTTCCCCATCAAGAGGCACAGCCGTTGATTCCTATCCATAGAACAATTTCTATCCGGGATTTACTTCATCTATCGTTATAATAGAAATTAAATCTCGATTTACGGATCCATCAGTCCAGCCTAACCCCATCCGATCCCATGGGTTAGCCAACCGCCCAACCACTGTAGTGATGGGATCCAATTTGGAATTTGGTTAGGTTTTGTCCCGGGTACCAAGGAAAAGAGTTCCAAGGCCCCCTAGCCGGAAGTTCATGCAAACATAAAACTAGCCACACCACTTACACACCCAATATGAAAATTGCCTTTTTCTTAGCATCAGCTAACTTTAAAACAATCCTTTAATGAAACCATAGTACCACTGATCACAATCTTCCAATTTATCCAGTTGATTCATAATTTTCCATCATTCCTTCATCAGAGTATCTATGGCATCATTGGCAACTAGAACGCTCACCACCTGTCCACACAGGGGCCTTTTCAATAGTTCCTAGCCCATAATACTCGGCAATATAATCACTTATAAAAATCAAGATGGACTCTCGTTGAAGATCAGCAAGATCAACCAACAGATCCATATAAAGAGCCATGGACTCATCCATTGAAGACCAGCAAGGTCAATCAACCAGATCCATGCCCGGTTTCACAAAACAACTCTTACTCCTTGTTCCAATATCTTCCTCGACGCACGCGTGGGTATCCTAGGCGACCCAGAGCCCGAGCACCGTATGGTCAGCACCCTCTAGGATCCTTCGCAGGTGACCTAGCGCTTCACTCATAGGCCGAGCACAAAACAACTCTTACTCCTTGTTCCAATATCTTCCTCGACGCACGCGTGGGTATCCTAGGCGACCCAGAGCCCGAGCACCGTATGGTCAGCACCCTCTAGGATCCTTCGCAGGTGACCTAGCGCTTCACTCATAGGCCGAGCACAAAACAACTCTTACTCCTTGTTCCAATATCTTCCTCGACGCACGCGTGGGTATCCTAGGCGACCCAGAGCCCGAGCACCGTATGGTCAGCACCCTCTAGGATCCTTCGCAGGTGACCTAGCGCTTCACTCATAGGCCGCTTCCTTGGTCCCTCATCCACCGTACCGGAAGCTCACCATTTTAATCGAACCGAGGCTGGTCAAGACCTCGGCCGACCTTGCTACGCGAGACGTCCTCCATTGACTCTCCGTCACAGCAGTTGCAACTTTATCAGTTAGGTCTCCACGACCTTAATCACAAGACGGTCAAAATGCTTTCCCAGCATTCTTGACATAAAACAGCCATTTACAAACAGCATTTACAAACAGTTTACAAATACAATTTCTATATTAACTCTAATTTTTCCACATTATTCCTCATATAATCCACATTACTTATTCCTCATTCCATTTATATGTGTACTCATCCAATCACATCATTTTCCATCTCTTCACTTCATATTCCTTCACATCACATATCATATATTCACATCCATACATCCACATCCACATCCACATTCACATCCATACATCCACATCTACATGCTTACCTCCATTTTCACATCCTCATTTATACATCCACATCCCATATCCACATTCATACATACACATCCATATCCACATCCATACATCCACATCCACATGCATACATCCACTATCACGTCCTCATTCATACATCCACATCCACATGCATACATCCACTATCACGTCCTCATTCATACATCCATATCCACATACATACATACATCCACATCCACATTCCCATTCACATCTATACATCCACATCTACATCCACATGCATACATACATCCACATCCACATTCCTCATTCACATCTATACATCCACATCTACATCCATATACATACATACATCCACATCCACATTCCACATTCACATCTATACATCCACATCTACATCCACATTCACATATATCCACATCCTCATTCCCATTCACATCTATACATACACATCTACATCCACATACATACATACATCCATATCCACATTCCACATTCACTTCTATACAACCACGTCTACATCCACATTCACATCTATGCATATACATCTTCATGCATACATCCATTTTCACATGCATACATCCACACTCCCATCTCCACATCCACACATCCACATACATACATCCATTTTCACATTCCCATTCATATAACCCCATATGCCTTCATATCTAATCTTTTATCACATCCATTCTCACCCTATCACAACCCATATACATCTTATCTCATCTCATACACTTCTTATCTTATCCCATACACATCTTATCACATCTTAACTCATCTTATATGCATCTTATCATATCTTATCACTTTCCATATCTTTTATGCATAATTCTATGCATGAAATTCAATTATGCTAAAAGTAACACTTTTATAATAAAATAATCATCTCTTATGCATACCTCTATGCATGAAATTTAATTATGCTAAAAGTAACACTTTTATAATAAAATATTCATCTCTTATGCATACCTCTATGCATGAATTTTAATTATTATAAAAGTAACACTTTTATAATAAAATATTAATCTCTTATGCATACCTCTATGCATGAATTTTAATTATTGTAAAAGTAACACTTTTATAATAATATATTCATCTCTTATGCATACCTCTATGCATGAATTTCAATTATTGTAAAAGTAACACTTTTATAATAAAATATTCATCTCTTATGCATACCTCTATGCATGAAATTCAATTATGCTAAAAGTAACACTTTTGATATAAAAATTTATCCATTATGCATACTTCTATGCATGAAAATAAAAATGATAAAAGTAACACTTTTGATATAAAAATTTATCCATTATGCATACTTCTATGCATGTAAATAAAAATGATAAAAGTAACACTTTTGATATAAAAATTTATCCATTATGCATACTTCTATGCATGTAAATAAAAATGATAAAAGTAACACTTTTGATATAAAAATTTATCCATTATGCATACTTCTATGCATGTAAATAAAAATGATAAAAGTAACACTTTTGATATAAAAATTTATCCATTATGCATACTTCTATGCAAGTAAATAAAAATGATAAAAGTAACACTTTTGATATAAAAACTTATTCTTTATGCATAATATAAAAATTTAAATTTTCCATGATTATAATGAAATTCTTTCAATTAGTCTAGGATGATAATTCTTAGAATATGGTAGGAAGTCCTCTTTTTATGCTTTGAATGAAATTATTTTATGCATAATTTTTATAAAAATTTTGCCATAGCTCCGCTGCTATGACTGATAAATCTCAATTTTTCTAAGGGATAAAGCTTATCATTAAGGAAATAATTAAAATGATCTTTAATTAATCCATAATGGATTGAATCATCAATATGCATAAACTAAAAGCATAGAAAAAAAAACCATTAATTTGGCCTCAAGCATAGCTTAATCTTAGATTAAGGAAAAGCTTTATGAAAAGCTTCTTTTGGATTGAGAATGGGTCATGAGTATGACCATTTCTTGAGTGAGAGAGAGAAATTACATAAAAACCATTAGAATTTAAACATAAATGGAAATTAACTTCAATAGCATTTATTAAATTATGTAACTATTCACTACTATTCACCAATTAACTTCAATAGCATTTAAGAAACCATACCAATTAAGCTTCTCAAGCTTGAGAGGGGTTGAGAAGAGAGAAACATTGAGAAATTATAGAAAAGAGCAATATTCACTAATTACCTTACAAATTGCTTGATTCTTTGTTCACGGTAGAGGCCCCCAACCAATCAATTGGTTAAGTATGTTGATGGAGCCACTAATGGGGATTGAAGAAAGAGGGAAGCTCCAAAAACTAGTGAATTATTAAATGAATTCACAGTTCTTGGCTTAGGTGGAGTAGAGTAACGATGCATAAACACTATATATTTTTCAACAAGGGGGAGGCTTCTATTTATAGGAAAAATTGAGCTCCTAACCAAACAAACTGATTCTAGAATTTTTCAAATCATTTTGGTCAATTTTTGACCATTTTTATGTCAGTTAAGCTAATTTTTTGGAACTAGACTTGAATGAGGAGAGAGGAGAGATGAAATATCTCAATTTTTATGAGTTTAAAACTCATTCAAGCATGTGAAATATGCACCTCCTTTAAAGAACTCCCCTTCCTTACATATGTCATATTTTTAATATTGCTCATAGTTTTTTTTACTAATAAACCTTGTACATTTTCAACTCTTCATCTTATGTGAAATATGCACCTCCTTTAAAGAACTCCCCTTCCTTACATATGTCATACTTTTAATATTGCTCATAATTTTTGACTAATAAACCTTGTACATTTTCAACTCTTCATCTTATGTGAAATATGCACCTCCTTTAAAGAACTCCCCTTCCTTACATATGTCATACTTTTAATATTGCTCATAATTTTTTACTAATAAACCTTGTACATTTTCAACTCTTCATCTTATGTGAAATATGCACCTCCTTTAAAGAACTCCCCTTCCTTACATATGTCATACTTTTAATATTGCTCATAATTTTTTTACTAATAAACCTTGTACATTTTCAACTCTTCATCTTATGTGAAATATGCACCTCCTTTAAAGAACTCCCCTTCCTTACATATGTCATACTTTTAATATTGCTCATAATTTTTTACTAATAAACCTTGTACATTTTCAACTCTTCATCTTATGTGAAATATGCACCTCCTTTAAAGAACTCCCCTTCCTTACATATGTCATACTTTTAATATTGCTCATAATTTTTTTACTAATAAACCTTGTACATTTTCAACTCTTCATCTTATGTGAGCATTTACTCATTTTTGGGTATTTTCTTTTACAAATTGGATTTATCTCCTCCCTACACTTGGATTGATGCTATTGGTCCATAGGAACCTTAATTGGACCATAATCCAAAAATTTCTGAAAATCTAGACCCTTAGACTAAGGTCCTTTATACACATTTCCAATTAATTCCAATTGCACATTGGAAAGTTCTTTTTGAATTTCTGTCTCAGGGGAACTTATTTTAATAAGATGAGATAATTTTCTAACCAAAAATATTAAAAATCTGAATATTCTCTCTCTAGAATATTTTCTCTCTCTAAGTTAAAACAGTTAGAAACAAGTCTTTTATATTTCTGAAGAGGGATTGATTATAGAAGAAGATACTAGACATCAAAAGGGGGTTTGGGGGAGGAATCTTACATTCTACCCCACTTAAAAAACGCGAGATGTCCTCATCTCGCAAACTAGGATACTTTCGCAAGATGCAGGAATTATGAGACTTAGAGAAAAATTTAAATCAAGATTAACCACCAAGAAAAAGTCTCAAAGAGAGCAAGATTCAAGATAAGAACAAGATTTAAACTTTATTCATTCTCAGAACTTATACAGTAAAGATAGAAGAACTCTTTACACTTCCATAAGCCCGTCCATCATATGATCACAAAAGCAGCACTCACAAGCTGCGCATGTATAAGGTAACTCATCTATGGGAATAATTCTGTTGGTTATTGCCGCACCTATCTCAATGGTATGAGGTGTTCTAACAAAAGGACCTCTGAGAGGCAAGCCAAAAACGGGGTAAAGGCATATCTTCTCATGAGGAAGAAAACACGCCAGTAAGAAGACCCGCTCAGAAAACCCAAGATGCCTTGATCTCATGACGCAGTAGTATCGGGGACCCAAACCCAAAGCTTCAATAACCATGGCCAAGCGGACATTATTACGAAAATGTTGCTGACCCCAGGGTGTTACCCTAGTTATGTCTTGATAGGTCCGCCATTTGGTCTGCGCTACAGAAGTTCCCAAGTGAGGGAAAAGTGAGCGCTCATACTGTTCTATAAAATCCTTCTTCACAGACTCACTTGCATCTTGAAGGTGAGGAATCATTATGGATAAAACTAGTTCTTGTTGCCAAGCCATGAAGGAGATTAAGAAAGAGAGGAGATCAATGGAAGTAAGATTACTGCTATGAGCGACAGGTAAAAGTTACGACTTATATAAAGGAAGGAGTTAGCGTAACCTAGAAGCCAACGGTATCTTGTCACTGAAGTTTTATCGTCTTTCCTTGATTTGGGTTTGGCACATATTTCTATGAAATACATTAAGAACTTTGATGAGGAGGTAAAAGAAGCTTGTAGGCTAAGTCACCTACTTTCATTAAATTCAGATATAAGGCTCACAATATCTGGGGGATAAGTTCTTATACTCCCCAAGAGATAAAGAACTTCTTTTGGGCCGTACTCGAATGAAAACCAAAACCTTGGTATCCAAAACACCGATTTTCACTTCTGAACTCATTGTTCTGAATCCTTAAAACAGCGTGACTCCTGAGAAGTATTCTAGGGAAAGGGTCTTCCTTTTTTTAAACAGAATCTTTCTTTTATTTTAGAGAGGGACTAATTATAAGATCAAAAAGGGAGATTCTTACTCCTGTATACCTCGAAGGCAGGGGAGGAATCTTACATTCTACCCCACTTAAAAAAGTGCGAGATGTCCTCATCTCGCCAAGTTTTGGACAACTCTTTTTTCTTAAGATCCAATTTATTCTAGGGTTCCTTATATTCTGGTCAACCCAACAGAATACGGGGATAAATATCCCTTATATAGAACTCATCATTAAATAAATTCATTTCAGATCATATCATTCATATCTTTAACACGATAATGGTCCATCAGATCAAAAAATTTTCTTTCTGAACATTCCTCCACGGGAATTTCAATCAAGCAAGTTTTCAATTTGTCATCCCTTAACTTGATATACCGAGTCAAGTGTTAACAGTAGCACTTTGACAGCACAATCCACTAATCTCATAGTGATTTGTTGAAATCATTATCATCATTTATCATTACAGGGACTCGTCCCATTCATCCTCATTGCGGTTTTGCTCAGGTTATTATATTTCAACTAAATTTCAAAAATCATCATTTTTCAATCGGAATCCCAATCAATTCATCAGTTCCCAAACAGAATTAAAAATCATATCAACCACATTCAAATTCATCATCTGGATAGCATTAACGCTTATAATTTCAAGTCTTAGATTTACTCGTATATACTGTCAGTAAAGAGCTGCAGTTATACTCTCGGTATATACGGATAGTCACGGCCCTTGGAATTATAAGGTAAATATCATCATGTCTAGGCCTCAAGCAAGTCAGGGATTCTATATAATTGCGGTACTTCCATCTGAAGACCCAATTACCAAATTACGAATTTCAGTTTGAATATCAAATTGTATGAATTATATCACACAATTACAACTTTTTTGTGTTTCTTGATAAATTTCTGACCTATTTGTCTTCTCAGTTGATCTTTATTAACCAAATGCTCTGATACCAACTGTGAGATCCCTGTTCCCACCAAGCAACAGATTCGGGGTACTAGCAGCGGAAGTAGCACTTCATGCGCGGGGCAGAGACCCACACTCGGGGCCTCGTCCACGGATACCCGGACAAGAGACTAATCCATCGGTTTTTCCAAAACCGAACCCGAAAAAAACTTCCCTTACCCGGAAAGCATGGGCGATTCCACCAGGATAACTCTTTACTCTAACGCAGTCAAGATCATTACAGATCAACTGATCTGACTGCACCTTTAACGGTACTTGGTCAAATCAAGGAAGAAACTTGCACTTGGATCATTGGGATCAACGCTTTTTTCCCCATCAAGAGGCACAGCCGTTGATTCCTATCCATAGAACAATTTCTATCCGGGATTTACTTCATCTATCGTTATAATAGAAATTAAATCTCGATTTACGGATCCATCAGTCCAGCCTAACCCCATCCGATCCCATGGGTTAGCCAACCGCCCAACCACTGTAGTGATGGGATCCAATTTGGAATTTGGTTAGGTTTTGTCCCGGGTACCAAGGAAAAGAGTTCCAAGGCCCCCTAGCCGGAAGTTCATGCAAACATAAAACTAGCCACACCACTTACACACCCAATATGAAAATTGCCTTTTTCTTAGCATCAGCTAACTTTAAAACAATCCTTTAATGAAACCATAGTACCACTGATCACAATCTTCCAATTTATCCAGTTGATTCATAATTTTCCATCATTCCTTCATCAGAGTATCTATGGCATCATTGGCAACTAGAACGCTCACCACCTGTCCACACAGGGGCCTTTTCAATAGTTCCTAGCCCATAATACTCGGCAATATAATCACTTATAAAAATCAAGATGGACTCTCGTTGAAGATCAGCAAGATCAACCAACAGATCCATATAAAGAGCCATGGACTCATCCATTGAAGACCAGCAAGGTCAATCAACCAGATCCATGCCCGGTTTCACAAAACAACTCTTACTCCTTGTTCCAATATCTTCCTCGACGCACGCGTGGGTATCCTAGGCGACCCAGAGCCCGAGCACCGTATGGTCAGCACCCTCTAGGATCCTTCGCAGGTGACCTAGCGCTTCACTCATAGGCCGCTTCCTTGGTCCCTCATCCACCGTACCGGAAGCTCACCATTTTAATCGAACCGAGGCTGGTCAAGACCTCGGCCGACCTTGCTACGCGAGACGTCCTCCATTGACTCTCCGTCAGCAGTTGCAACTTTATCAGTTAGGTCTCCACGACCTTAATCACAAGACGATCAAAATGCTTTCCCAGCATTCTTGACATAAAACAGCCATTTACAAACAGCATTTACAAACAGTTTACAAATACAATTTCTATATTAACTCTAATTTTTCCACATTATCCCTCATATAATCCACATTACTTATTCCTCATTCCATTTATATGTGTACTCATCCAATCACATCATTTTCCATCTCTTCACTTCATATTCCTTCACATCACATATCATATATTCACATCCATACATCCACATCCACATCCACATTCACATCCATACATCCACATCTACATGCTTACCTCCATTTTCACATCCTCATTTATACATCCACATCCCATATCCACATTCATACATACACATCCATATCCACATCCATACATCCACATCCACATGCATACATCCACTATCACGTCCTCATTCATACATCCACATCCACATGCATACATCCACTATCACGTCCTCATTCATACATCCATATCCACATACATACATACATCCACATCCACATTCCCATTCACATCTATACATCCACATCTACATCCACATGCATACATACATCCACATCCACATTCCTCATTCACATCTATACATCCACATCTACATCCATATACATACATACATCCACATCCACATTCCACATTCACATCTATACATCCACATCTACATCCACATTCACATATATCCACATCCTCATTCCCATTCACATCTATACATACACATCTACATCCACATACATACATACATCCATATCCACATTCCACATTCACTTCTATACAACCACGTCTACATCCACATTCACATCTATGCATATACATCTTCATGCATACATCCATTTTCACATGCATACATCCACACTCCCATCTCCACATCCACACATCCACATACATACATCCATTTTCACATTCCCATTCATATAACCCCATATGCCTTCATATCTAATCTTTTATCACATCCATTCTCACCCTATCACAACCCATATACATCTTATCTCATCTCATACACTTCTTATCTTATCCCATACACATCTTATCACATCTTAACTCATCTTATATGCATCTTATCATATCTTATCACTTTCCATATCTTTTATGCATAATTCTATGCATGAAATTCAATTATGCTAAAAGTAACACTTTTATAATAAAATAATCATCTCTTATGCATACCTCTATGCATGAAATTCAATTATGCTAAAAGTAACACTTTTATAATAAAATATTCATCTCTTATGCATACCTCTATGCATGAATTTTAATTATTGTAAAAGTAACACTTTTATAATAAAATATTCATCTCTTATGCATACCTCTATGCATGAATTTTAATTATTGTAAAAGTAACACTTTTATAATAAAATATTCATCTCTTATGCATACCTCTATGCATGAATTTCAATTATTGTAAAAGTAACACTTTTATAATAAAATATTCATCTCTTATGCATACCTCTATGCATGAAATTCAATTATGCTAAAAGTAACACTTTTGATATAAAAATTTATCCATTATGCATACTTCTATGCATGAAAATAAAAATGATAAAAGTAACACTTTTGATATAAAAATTTATCCATTATGCATACTTCTATGCATGTAAATAAAAATGATAAAAGTAACACTTTTGATATAAAAATTTATCCATTATGCATACTTCTATGCATGTAAATAAAAATGATAAAAGTAACACTTTTGATATAAAAATTTATCCATTATGCATACTTCTATGCATGTAAATAAAAATGATAAAAGTAACACTTTTGATATAAAAATTTATCCATTATGCATACTTCTATTCAAGTAAATAAAAATGATAAAAGTAACACTTTTGATATAAAAACTTATTCTTTATGCATAATATAAAAATTTAAATTTTCCATGATTATAATGAAATTCTTTCAATTAGTCTAGGATGATAATTCTTAGAATATGGTAGGAAGTCCTCTTTTTATGCTTTGAATGAAATTATTTTATGCATAATTTTTATAAAAATTTTGCCATAGCTCCGCTGCTATGACTGATAAATCTCAATTTTTCTAAGGGATAAAGCTTATCATTAAGGAAATAATTAAAATGATCTTTAATTAATCCATAATGGATTGAATCATCAATATGCATAAACTAAAAGCATAGAAAAAAAAAACCATTAATTTGGCCTCAAGCATAGCTTAATCTTAGATTAAGGAAAAGCTTTATGAAAAGCTTCTTTTGGATTGAGAATGGGTCATGAGTATGACCATTTCTTGAGTGAGAGAGAGAAATTACATAAAAACTATTAGAATTTAAACATAAATGGAAATTAACTTCAATAGCATTTATTAAATTATGTAACTATTCACTACTATTCACCAATTAACTTCAATAGCATTTAAGAAACCATACCAATTAAGCTTCTCAAGCTTGAGAGGGGTTGAGAAGAGAGAAACATTGAGAAATTATAGAAAAGAGCAATATTCACTAATTACCTTACAAATTGCTTGATTCTTTGTTCACGGTAGAGGCCCCCAACCAATCAATTGGTTAAGTATGTTGATGGAGCCACTAATGGGGATTGAAGAAAGAGGGAAGCTCCAAAAACTAGTGAATTATTAAATGAATTCACAGTTCTTGGCTTAGGTGGAGTAGAGTAACGATGCATAAACACTATATATTTTTCAACAAGGGGGAGGCTTCTATTTATAGGAAAAATTGAGCTCCTAACCAAACAAACTGATTCTAGAATTTTTCAAATCAGTTTGGTCAATTTTTGACCATTTTTATGTCAGTTAAGCTAATTTTTTTGGAACTAGACTTGAATGAGGAGAGAGGAGAGATGAAATATCTCAATTTTTATGAGTTTAAAACTCATTCAAGCATGTGAAATATGCACCTCCTTTAAAGAACTCCCCTTCCTTACATATGTCATATTTTTAATATTGCTCATAGTTTTTTTACTAATAAACCTTGTACATTTTCAACTCTTCATCTTATGTGAAATATGCACCTCCTTTAAAGAACTCCCCTTCCTTACATATGTCATACTTTTAATATTGCTCATAATTTTTTACTAATAAACCTTGTACATTTTTAACTCTTCATCTTATGTGAAATATGCACCTCCTTTAAAGAACTCCCCTTCCTTACATATGTCATACTTTTAATATTGCTCATAATTTTTTACTAATAAACCTTGTACATTTTCAACTCTTCATCTTATGTGAAATATGCACCTCCTTTAAAGAACTCCCCTTCCTTACATATGTCATACTTTTAATATTGCTCATAATTTTTTTACTAATAAATCTTGTACATTTTCAACTCTTCATCTTATGTGAAATATGCACCTCCTTTAAAGAACTCCCCTTCCTTACATATGTCATACTTTTAATATTGCTCATAATTTTTTACTAATAAACCTTGTACATTTTCAACTCTTCATCTTATGTGAAATATGCACCTCCTTTAAAGAACTCCCCTTCCTTACATATGTCATACTTTTAATATTGCTCATAATTTTTTTACTAATAAACCTTGTACATTTTCAACTCTTCATCTTATGTGAGCATTTACTCATTTTTGGGTATTTTCTTTTACAAATTGGATTTATCTCCTCCCTACACATGGATTGATGCTATTGGTCCATAGGAACCTTAATTGGACCATAATCCAAAAATTTCTGAAAATCTAGACCCTTAGACTAAGGTCCTTTATACACATTTCCAATTAATTCCAATTGCACATTGGAAAGTTCTTTTTGAATTTCTGTCTCAGGGGAACTTATTTTAATAAGATGAGATAATTTTCTAACCAAAAATATTAAAAATCTGACTATTCTCTCTCTAGAATATTTTCTCTCTCTAGGTTAAAACAGTTAGAAACAAGTCTTTTATATTTCTGAAGAGGGATTGATTATAGAAGAAGATACTAGACATCAAAAGGGGGTTTGGGGGAGGAATCTTACAATCCACATTTGTTGTGGATCCATGGTGGTTGATGAATTTGGGAAAACTCTGAAAAGCAGGGAGTGGACCTTTGGTCAAAAGTTGCAACACAACTTGCTTCGCTTTTCCTAGAATGTGATAAAGACAGTGAAAGTTGTCGCAAAGGGATGGGGCCGTCTGTACACCTCTGAGTACAAGAAGGATAAGGCACACAATTCAATTTCAAGAGATGATCAAAAGGTCACTTGCTAATGGTTTGACACTGTGGACGAGCATATGCATGGTTGTGTGAATGTCATAAGCTACAACCATGCTCCTGCAAAAATAGGAGGGAGTGGTGTGGGTTGAGGCAGTGGAGTTTCTAATGTGGAAGATGCCGCTGAATCATAGGATCGCAAAAGAGGCAGTCTTGAATGAGGTGTCTGCCCAAGGTCCTCGCAAGGACAAGAACATTGAGGAGAGCCTTCTGGACATGGAGCACATAAAAAATGATGGCAATCCATCGAAAGGAGTCAGATGTAGACCGCAAGGCTCTAGAAACTCAAAAACTTGTGATGTTGGGAAACCTTACAACGGCCTTGACTGGTCTTATGGACGTCTTGAAGAGTTTTCAGAAGCCTTGAGTTGCAAGGAAGCTATGTTATTGTACTTTCATGTAGTGATTAACATGCCATTTGCTTGTTGTACTTCATTTTGGTCCTGCGCTTGAAGCTTGTCATTCAATATGAAGGTGTTAAGTTTTACCTCATTTGTCTCACACTTGTTACATATGTTGATCATACTTTTCTAATAATGGGTAGCCTTTAACATGTAAAGCCTCAATCTGATGTCATTCCATTCATTGGGTTCAAGTGATGAAAGAATCAATGCTCATTGTGTTTGGCACTATTGCAATTCTCATAGCCATGATTACTAAGATAGAATTAAGTGAGTGGTGCTATGATGCGAGTGAGGCAATCACACATTGGATGACATTTTTTAGTCAGTGCATGGCTCATGCAATATTGGCATGCAAAGCCCGGATTGCTGGTCGTCGATGCCACGAGCGTAGGTCCTATTGGGGGCTTACTGTAGACCATAGGGATTCATGGAGAGATACTTGCTTGGTAGTTATTAAGATGGGATGTTCAAAAAGGGGATGAGATTGAGCAAAGATACCTACCACCTCTTGTGTGCAAGGCTAGCTCCATTCTAGCAAAGCTGTGCAGACACCAACTGCAAAAAAGCCATTGCTGTGGAGAAGCGTGTTTGTGTGGCATTGCACTGTCTAGCCACTAGCTCTAACTTACAAGTGGTTCTCTACATCCTCTGCACAAAAAAAAAGTGAGAGCTTTCTATGAGGCTATGGAGAATTGTGGCTTGCACAACTTAAACATAAAGTGGCCATCTCTTGAAAGGATGCTACCTTGGCGCAGAGGGATTCGAGGCTATATGTGGCATTCCGTATGTTATCGGTGATGTGGATGGTAGTCATGTGCCTATCATTGCTTTGCATGTGCATTCCAAAGACTAATTCAACAAGAAAGGTTTGATCAGCCACATGATCCCTATACAAGTTCACATTATTGTGTTCACTAATTAATCAAGCCCTATCGGGCTTGATTAATTAATGAACATGTGGCTAGCCTAAATATGTGGTCATGCACACTATACGAGCAAGGTGACGTGAAAAATAAAGTTTAATTATTGTTTGTCAACAATCTATTTGACCATGCATATGTGTACATGGACAACTACATACCACAAATAGGCTTGGTGTGAGCCTTGAATAGACCAATTGGATTATTCCCAATATAGGGAATGGGATTCTGCATATGGACAAGAAAAGAGATGTTTCAATCTACAAAGGTATGAAAGATCGGGTCGTATATTACTCAATGCTTAGAGCCTTAGACATTCGTGATATTTTCTTTTCAAATAATGTTGGCTTTAGATACTATAGAGATGGCAATGGTGTCGTGAGATGAGTGATGAACAAGGAAAAGACAGTAAAAACGACCTACCTGGGAGCCAAAACAATCACATATCTCCTTGGATGTTGATGGATGATGAGGAGGATCCAAAGGAGCACTTCTCCCATAGATACACAGTAACACGTCCTTGTGGAAAAATATTCAATTGAAAAATCCAACCTTAAATGCTAAAGGTTTTGTGCGACTTTCATCTTCTTGCAAAGGCTTTTTTGATGTAGCATCTTTTGTCTACTGATCTTCAACTGATCTTCAATACGAGGCCTGGTACACACCGAGGGTGCTTGCTAAAGGAGTCACCGTGCGAACGAATGAACAAAGGACAAAATAGCTGTGCGCACGCTTACATTTCACACACAGCCAAAGCACAAATTGAGTCACGGCGCAAACCAATGAATAGAGGAAAAAACAGTTGGGCGAGCACTTGCATTTTACACACAGTCAAAGCATGTGTAGGGTCTACCTCCAACTTGGAGTGCCATGTTGTGTCGCCGCTTTTGCATGCCATGGGTAGCCAACTCTGGCTACCTATAGGGATGGACAAGCTACTCCACAGCCAATGGGAGCCCTTGCTCCAACCTACAATAAAACATTCCCGTGTACCTGCAAATTCTCATGTACCTTTATATCCTCCATCTTGGCTATTGAAATGTGTGGTGCCATTGAGGACAAAGTATAAGTAGTGGACCAAGATCAATAGCATGCAACCACATCACACTTGGACATTATCACACATGAGCATATTTGTAAGAGGTGTACCCTCCTCATATAAAAAGGGTCATTTCCAAGCAATGAACATAAGCAGCTCTCTATGAGTACAAGTTTCCATCTTGTAACCTAATTATGCTTGAGTCAAGCTTGATTAAGTCATTAGGAGTTTCATGATGTTGTTAATTATGCTACATCCACCATAAGATTAGTATTTCTTAATCATATGATTAGGATTGAGCACACCATAGCTATGCATGCTTGAGGCCTCATTCATATCCATGGTATAAAGCCACTCCTCTTCTCATGAACTTCTCCATTAGCTTAGCCTCAGCCCACATTAATCCTTTCCACCAGTAATCTCATGTTTATTAAACCAATTCTCAATTTTTCCAGCATCTTATCCATAGCTCCCACTTGTGGACAAAATTTTCATAGCTTGATTCTCCACATCCTCTTCACTATTGATCAATTCCTCTTAGATATATCTTGGACTCGGGTATCAAGTACTTTGGCATACTACATGACCCGGGAGACGTGGATGTGCACAGGCACTACAAACAAGCACAAATCCACCAAATTTGGGCGACTTTGAGCTATTTCTTTCCCTTGGGACATTGATTCTCATCAAGGGTTCTTCTAAGGCTATCAACAAAGCCCCATCAAAAGCTTTTGCATTTGCTCAATTTTGACCTCCAAAGTTTGATGTTGTTTATCACTATTTTTAGCTCTAATCACTATAATTAAGAGGATAATGAAAAAAATTGGCCTAATTAAATGTTAAAATTGAATTCCTTAGGTTCTATTATCCTTGTTTGAGTGTCAAATCTCTCATTTGGCATTTGGGTCATTAACGGGAAGCCTTTTGAGCATATTCAGTTTTACCACTAATTTGTAAGCAATTCGACACTACCAAGAGTCAAACTCTAGTAAGACCTTTGCAATGGTGTCAAGCACTATCACAAATGTTGAGAAGTTCAATGGGGAAGGGTTCCACACCTTACAGAGATGAAGTACCCTCTAAAGCATAAGAAATTGTGAAAAATCATTAAGAAAAATGTGCCGGATGAACCAATTGAAGGGTGGGTTGAAAAAGATAAGCAATCAATGTCACTTATTGGTTTACCTATTCATCACATCAACTCTAAGGAACACGCTGCAAAGGATGCATGGGATACATTGAAGCTCGTGTTTGGAGCTAAGGCAAAGAACCAGGAAATTCACTTAAAGCTTGAATTCTATGGTCTACAAATGAACTTTAACGAGTCTTTGGCTCAATTTGTTAGTAAAATGAAAGCATCATGACCCAGATAGATGGAATAGATGCTAAGATTAGAGATAAATATGCGCCTGCAATACTCAGAAAAAGCATGCCAGAGGAATATGGTGCACTTGTAACCACTCTAAAGAATCTACTTGAACCAACATTTGAGAATTATACTTGAAGAAGAGAAGCAGTTAAAGAATGCCATACAAAGTACATCAAGGAAACGAGCTTTGACATCTTGTGTTACCACACTTAACCACCTTGAGTAGCACGTTGTACTAAGGGGAAGTGATGGATCTTTTGTAATACACATTCAACCACCTTGTAGTATCCTATACATCATGGCACCAAGGGGGGGTGTTTAAATTTGTGGCGCCATTGTGGGAAAGGTATGAGTAGAGGACCAGGATCAAGAGCATGCAACCACATCACACTTGGACATTATCCCACATGAGCATATTTGTAAGAGGTTTACCCTTCTCTTATAAAAAGGGTTATTTCCAAGCAATGAACGCAAGCAGCTTGCAAGCCTCTCTATGAGTAGAAGTTTCCATCTTATAACCTGATTGTGCGTGACTCAAGCTTGGTTGTCATTAGGAGTTTTGCTATGTTGTTAATTAGTCCTCCCAACCCACCATAAGATTAGTATTTCTTAATCACATGATTAGGATTGAGCACACCATAGCTATGTATGCTTGAGGATTCATGTCCAATATTTTGACACTGGCTTGCGCACCTGTGGTCCTGGTTTGTTGGAGTGTGATCCGCCTTCTATCAGATGCTGCAACCCCCCTAATACAAGTACCTTCTTTGAGCCTGATGTAGTTTCCAACCTGCTCTGTTGTTGTTGGATCTTGTCGACTTCCTTATGCATATTAATGCACCGATTAATGTTTTGTACTCCTGCATGTCAAAGTCCAGATGAAGTATTCCCATGCATGTTACTATTTGGTTCCTAGATTTTGGTTTGTGGAGGTAACAAGAATCTCACGGGCTACTACAACACCATGAACTGAGCATGACCTCCAACAATTTATATTTGTTGGGCAGATCTCTCTCTCTCTCTCTCTCTCTCTCTCTCTCTCTCTCTCTCTCTCTCTCTCTCTCTCAGTAGGTTACATTGAAATTGTAAAATTGGGTTTCTTTTCATGTTCATAAAGGAACATGCTGTTGAAGTTTCTATAAAGAAATACGTTCTTATAAACTAATTTTAATGACTTGTTAATGCTTGAAGTAGTCTCTGAAACCCAACCACTTCATAGCATAACAACAAATAAACAACGTGATTACAAGTTGTCACTAATAGTGGCCTCTATTAGCTATATAGAACAAACACCTCAAATAACATCGGTGCCTACAAAGATACATGAAAAAGTACATCTTTGTGTTGAAAACTAGCTAGTTGTCTAGGTAGGTTCAAAACATTCATTCCTCCCAACATAAATCAAGCAAAGTCCATATGTATTGACACCACTCCTATAGTTTTTGAAATCCTTAGGGCATGGATTCTGTAATGTCAATGTTGTGAAGTGATAGATGCATCTGCCTTCCCTACATTCAACCTTGTTATCATATTATAGTAGTGATGTGTGTGAACACACTTAGGACCGCCGGGGCACTTTTTCCCTCACTAGGAGGTTTTTTCCCCCGTGCATTGTATATACGCCCATTATCTTCTAGGGCTTGTTATCTTTCATTTTTGGCACTCATAATACACTACTGTGTTGTGCTCAAGTTTCCTCATCTTCTTGAAGTTGTGTGTGCATTCCTGCAACCCTAATTCCAACAATTGGTATCAGAGCAGGCTTCCTCCTCCCGGGCAGCATCACCGGCACCTGCCGCTTCATCTCCTCCGATTGCGACGAGGTTTCACGAGCGTCTGTAGGTTAGTATATGCTTTGGGAGAGCCCGTAGGGCTTGGTCGTTTCAGAATTTTGATCTGAGGTCATTTCGCCCTCCGTTTTTGCATTCCAAGTACTGCGCAGGCAATATCGTCCTACTGTGCAGATTTTCTGTCAAGATTGAAATCTGCAGGACAGGTGCCCATTCGTCTGTTTTGGGCTGTGCTACATAGCACAGGTCGATTTTATACAGGTTTACCTCTTACAGACAGCATTTACATCTAGAAGTACAGTCATTGGCCATGGCTGACAACAATGATGTATTCCGCATGTTGGCTGCTGAGGATAAGTTGGATGGCACCAACTATCCATTGTGGGCATATATGATGCGACATGTATTGGTAGCAAAGGGGTTATGGAATATTGTGCAGGGTATTGATGCACGTCCTATTGTGGCTGGGAATGCTGCAAACACATCAGAAACAGGTACTGTTGATGATGGTGCAGGCACAAGTGCTGTAGCAGCTGTTCGAGAACCACCACTTTCAGCAGAGCAGATTCGGTGGGATGGTAGAGATGCGCAGGCTCATGCCTTGATTGCGCTGTCTGTCAAACGTACCATTATCCCACATATTCGCTCCTGCAGGACTTCTAAGGATGCTTGGGATGTACTTGCCACATTGTATCAGGCAAGAAATGAGGCTCGTGTTGCTTACCTCCGAAAACAGTTGGAGAATGAGCATATGAACGAAGGTGATTCTATGGATAGCTTTTTGACAAAGATCAAGGATTTCAAAGAGCAGCTCATTTCTGCAGATGAAATCCTGTCAGACAGTTCACTTGTGCAGACTGTTTTGAATGGTCTACCAGATTCTTATCAGGGTTTTGCTTCCACTCTTCGCTTGATGATGAAAGGCAATCCCAATGCCTTATCGTTTGAGGAGTTAGTTTCTGTTTTGCTGCAAGAAGACCAGTCAAGGCAAAACAGGAATAATATGCGTGTCGCAGATCAAGCTTTCGTTGCTAGTCAGAGAAGCGGGAAAGGTAAATCTGGCTTTTCTTCTAGTAAGCAGAAATCTGCAAATGCTGCGCAACCAAAGAAGGAAGACAAAGATGAGAAGAAGGGTGACAAACAGAAGACATTTTGCAAGTACTGTAAGGGAAATGATCATGTCATCAAAGCGTGTCCTAAGCTGGCTGCGAAAGAGGCTAAGAAGAAAGAGGCTGGTATGGCTGTTGCAGATGCCTCTCCTTCTAACAATGAATCTGCTAATGTTGTGCTAGATACAGAATGGGCATTCAATGCGCAGTGCAGTTATGACCCATCTTTGCATGACACATGTATGTCTGCAGTAGATTCAGATGTATGGTACTTTGACAGTGGTGCCACTAAGCATATCACCTCGCAGCGCAGTTTATTCACTTTCCTTGAGTCTGCTCCCACAGGGAATACTGTCACTTGTGCCAATAACTCCTCTTATCCCGTTAAAGGAGTTGGACAGATTGTGCTGAATGTTGCAAATGGCAACACCTTTACACTTTTTGATGCATTGTATGTGCCAGGGATCAAAAAGAATCTGCTGTCAGTTTCCGCATTTGCCAAAACAGGTTTGGTTATAAAATTTGTGGATGACAGATGTACTGTTCATGATCTCTCTTGTGGTGACATCATTGTAGCATCTGGTTCACTATGTCGAGGGCTGTATAAGCTCAATATGGATGGCAAATGTGTAGAGGATTCAGCATGTGCTATTATGGATACGCAGGCTATTTCAAATGCAAAACTGTGGCATGCACGTTTTGGTCATCTGAATTTTGCAAGTTTGCTGCGCCTGCAGAAATCTGAAATGGTGTCTTCTTTGCCTAAGCTTGAGGCACCTGTCAAGCATGTTTGTGAGGGCTGCATATTGGGTAAAATGCAGCGTGCTTCCTTTCCCAAAGATGGATCAGTGAGAGCTGAACGCAGATTGCAGCTTGTTCACAGTGATGTTTGTGGTCCCATGCAAACTCCATCATTTGGAAACTACCTTTACTTCGTGACTTTCATTGATGATTTTACCAGGCATGCATGGGTATATCCTTTGAAGGCAAAGTCCGAAGTGTTTTTGTGCTTCAAACAGTTTTTGGTTATGGCTGAAAATGTGTCAGAAAGTAAGATGGGCACCCTCCGTTCAGATCGAGGGGGGGAGTATATGTCTTCAGAATTTAATGCATTTCTGGCTGAGCGTGGGATAAAACACCAATGTACAGTGCCGTATACACCACAGCAAAATGGTGTGGCTGAGAGAAAAAACAGGTCTCTCATGGAAATGGCAAGATGTATGGTTAAGAGTCAAAGTCTACCACATGGTTTTTGGCTTGAGGCTGTCATGTGTGCCACTTATGTACTAAACAGGTGTCCCACCAAAGCATTACAGGTTGTCACTCCATATGAGGCTTGGCATGGCCGCAAGCCATCTGTTGGCCATTTACGTGTTTTTGGTTGCCTGGCATATGCATTAGTGCCTGTGCAACATCGCAGAAAATTGGATGACAAAGCTGTCAAATGTATTTTTGTTGGATATAGTGCTGAGAGCAAAGGCTATCGTTTGTATCATCCACAGACAAAGCGCATTTTGGTTAGCCGTGATGTTGTATTTGTGGAAGATGCAGTTCAGCCCTTGGTTTCATGTACTAAGGAGACAGATATCAGCTCACGTGATGTCTATGATACATTGTTGCCTCTTTTCAGTGGTGCACAGTCAAGTGCAATACCTCATGAGGCAGTTTTTCAGCCTATGCAGGTTTTAAATGATGGCACAGATCAGCCTATATCTGATGCAGATGTGCATGATGCACTTGAGGATGAGAGACAAGAGATTGAGGGCTCTAGGAATATGCCTAGATGGCTGGTGCAGACTTTGCGTGACAGCAAGTTGGATGCCCCTTTGTCTAGTCGCACTCGTTCTGGCTCTCATGGTGCCTCTTATGCGTCAGATTGTTATGCATTGGCTGTTTCTAGTATGTGCGATGAAAGTGAGCCTGTTTCATTTGATGAGGCACAAAGTTCAGAAAATTGGATGGCTGCTATGCAAGCAGAATACGATGCTATTATGAAGAATGGTACATGGTCTTTATGTGACTTGCCCCCTGGCAAGAAGGCCATTGGCACTAAGTGGGTATACAAATTGAAGCGTAAGCCTGATGGCACAGTGGATCGCCATAAGGCTAGGCTTGTTGCAAAAGGTTATGCTCAAGAGAAGGGCATTGATTTTGATGAGACTTTTGCTCCCACATGTCGTATGACCACTGTTCGTAGCATCTGTGCATTAGCAGCTCATAATGGTTGGAATGTACATCAGCTGGACATAAAGACTGCGTTCTTAAATGGAGATTTGCATGAGGAGGTGTATGTATCGCAGCCTCGTGGTTTTGTTCAAAGAGGGCAGGAAAACAAAGTGTGCAGGTTAAAAAAGGCTTTATATGGTTTAAAGCAAGCTCCACGAGCTTGGTATGAAAAAATACATGCATATTTGACTGCACATGGGTTTCAGAATAGTCCAACAGAAAGCACTTTGTATGTTAAACGTGTGGATGGTGTACATCTAATCATTGCTCTCTATGTCGATGACATGCTGCTCACAGGACCAAATGAGAGTCATATTGCTGATTTTAAGGCTGATTTGAATGCCTCTTTTGAGATGTCAGATTTGGGGCATTTGCATCATTATTTGGGGATACAATTTAAGCAGTGTGATGGAGGTATTGCTTTGTGTCAGACAAAGTATATTGAAACATTGTTGCGGAGATTTGGCCTTGAAGACTGCAAGCCTATTGCTACTCCAATGGAGACAGGTTTGAAGTTGAGTCTTCATGATGCTGGAGATCACTTTGATGTCACACTCTATCAGACAGCTGTTGGTTGCCTCATTTATGTATGCATTACGAGGCCAGACATTCAGTTTGCAGTCTCACAGGTGAGCAGATTTATGCATAGCCCAGGCATTAAGCATTGGCAGGCAGTGAAGCGTATCTTTCGCTATTTGAGTGGTACTCGGCATCTTGGGTTGTTTTATCCCAAGGGGGGATCATTGCCGCCAGATTTACATGCTTTTTCAGATTCTGACTGGGCTGGTTGTTATGACACACGCGTGTCCACGAGTGGTTTTTGCTTCATGCTTGGAAGCTCATGCATATCATGGTTGAGCAAGAAGCAGCCTACTGTGGCCACTTCTAGTTGTGAAGCTGAGTACAGGGCAGCTTTCACAGCTACGGTTGAGTGTGTGTGGCTCAGACGCCTTATGGCTGATTTGGGTGTTGGGCAGCCATCTGCCACCACCATCTTCACTGACAGTCAGAGCGCATTGGCAGTTGCGCGGAACCCAGTGTTCCATGCTCGTACGAAGCACATTGAGGTGCACTACCATTATGTCAGGGAGAGACTCTCTGCAGGAGAGATCAGTTTGGCTTATGTGCCAACACAGGATAACCTTGCAGACCTTTTCACAAAGGCTCTGCCTCGTGAGAAGTTCGAAGCTTTTCGCAAAGCTTTGGGCTTACTCCCTTTTGTGGATTCGTCCACATAGCTAGACACTTCCCTATACATGAGTGCTAGCTCTTGTTCACCGCATCACTCCAGGGGGGATTTGTTATCATATTATAGTAGTGATGTGTGTGAACACACTTAGGACCGCCGGGGCACTTTTTCCCTCACTAGGAGGTTTTTTCCCCCGTGCATTGTATATACGCCCATTATCTTCTAGGGCTTGTTATCTTTCATTTTTGGCACTCATAATACACTACTGTGTTGTGCTCAAGTTTCCTCATCTTCTTGAAGTTGTGTGTGCATTCCTGCAACCCTAATTCCAACAAACCTACCATCATAAACATACAAATTAGCTCTGAATTACACTCTGATTTTCTTCACTGGAGTCTAGAAACTTCTTGTGGAACGGAATGGTTGGCAACCGTTGTCTGAACGATTTGTTGAGACTATGTTCTCTCTCTCTCTCTCTCTCTCTCTCTCTCTCTCTCTCTCTCTCTCTCTCCAGGTTGTATTGCAATTGTAAAATTGGTTTTTCATGTCCATAAAGAAATGCATTGTAATGAACTAATTTTATTGACGTGCTTATATAATTTACAACATACAAGATGGACTCCAAAGAACTTCATGACACTAATTGCTACACACAATACTCACCCCATTCCCATAGCCAACATTCTATGTAGGCACGTAGGAGTCTCAAATTCCAAACTATTGCAATGCCAAGTACCGTGTCTTCTCACCATGGACATTCATTCCATGTGCGTCCTCCCATCCAATCACTCACTTTCACAGCATGTTAACTGGACTGAGAATGGGATCTCCTTTCTCATTTAGGTCATATACCGAAGAGAGAAAGGCAATATAAAGAAGACGAAAAAGGGTGCTACCAATAGCGCTTGTGTGGATGAGCAGACAACTAGGGAAAGAGCCGTGGGTGGCACAACTCATCCACATTTGTTGTGGATCCATGGTGGTTGATGAATTTGGGAAAACTCTGAAAAGCAGGGAGTGGACCTTTGGTCAAAAGTTGCAACACAACTTGCTTCGCTTTTCCTAGAATGTGATAAAGACAGTGAAAGTTGTCGCAAAGGGATAGGGCCGTCTGTACACCTCTGAGTACAAGAAGGATAAGGCACACAATTCAATTTCAAGAGATGATCAAAAGGTCACTTGCCAATGGTTTGACACTGTGGACGAGCATATGCATGGTTGTGTGAATGTCATAAGCTACAACCATGCTCCTGCAAAAATAGGAGGGAGTGGTGTGGGTTGAGGCAGTGGAGTTTCTAATGTGGAAGATGCCGCTGAATCATAGGATTGCAAAAGAGGCAGTCTTGAATGAGGTGTCTGCCCAAGGTCCTCGCAAGGACAAGAACATTGAGGAGAGCCTTCTGGACATGGAGCACATAAAAAATGATGGCAATCCATCGAAAGGAGTCAGATGTAGACCGCAAGGCTCTAGAAACTCAAAAACTTGTGATGTTGGGAAACCTTACAACGGCCTTGACTGGTCTTATGGATGTCTTGAAGAGTTTTCAGAAGCCTTGAGTTGCAAGGAAGCTATGTTATTGTACTTTCATGTAGTGATTAACATGCCATTTGCTTGTTGTACTTCATTTTGGTCCTGCGCTTGAAGCTTGTCATTCAATATGAAGGTGTTAAGTTTTACCTCATTTGTCTCACACTTGTTACATATGTTGATCATACTTTTCTAATAATGGGTAGCCTTTAACATGTAAAGCCTCAATCTGATGTCATTCCATTCATTGGGTTCAAGTGATGAAAGAATCAATGCTCATTGTGTTTGGCACTATTGCAATTCTCATAGCCATGATTACTAAGATAGAATTAAGTGAGTGGTGCTATGATGCGAGTGAGGCAATCACACATTGGATGACATTTTTTAGTCAGTGCATGGCTCGTGCAATATTGGCATGCAAAGCCCGGATTGCTGGTCGTCGATGCCACGAGCGTAGGTCCTATTGGGGGCTTACTGTAGACCATAGGGATTCATGGAGAGATACTTGCTTGGTAGTTATTAAGATGGGATGTTCAAAAAGGGGATGAGATTGAGCAAAGATACCTACCACCTCTTGTGTGCAAGGCTAGCTCCATTCTAGCAAAGCTGTGCAGACACCAACTGCAAAAAAGCCATCGCTGTGGAGAAGCGTGTTTGTGTGGCATTGCACTGTCTAGCCACTAGCTCTAACTTACAAGTGGTTCTCTACATCCTCTGCACAAAAAAAAAGTGAGAGCTTTCTATGAGGCTATGGAGAATTGTGGCTTGCACAACTTAAACATAAAGTGGCCATCTCCTGAAAGGATGCTACCTTGGCGCAGAGGGATTCGAGGCTATATGTGGCATTCCGTATGTTATCGGTGATGTGGATGGTAGTCATGTGCCTATCATTGCTTTGCATGTGCATTCGAAAGACTAATTCAACAAGAAAGGTTTGATCAGCCACATGATCCCTATACAAGTTCACATTATTGTGTTCACTAATTAATCAAGCCCTATCGGGCTTGATTAATTAATGAACATGTGGCTAGCCTAAATATGTGGTCATGCACACTATACGAGCAAGGTGACGTGAAAAATAAAGTTTAATTATTGTTTGTCAACAATCTATTTGACCATGCATATGTGTACATGGACAACTACATACCACAAATAGGCTTGGTGTGAGCCTTGAATAGACCAATTGGATTATTCCCAATATAGGGAATGGGATTCTGCATATGGACAAGAAAAGAGATGTTTCAATCTACAAAGGTATGAAAGATCGGGTCGTATATTACTCAATGCTTAGAGCCTTAGACATTCGTGATATTTTCTTTTCAAATAATGTTGGCTTTAGATACTATAGAGATGGCAATGGTGTCGCGAGATGAGTGATGAACAAGGAAAAGACAGTAAAAACGACCTACCTGGGAGCCAAAACAATCACATATCTCCTTGGATGTTGATGGATGAGGAGGAGGATCCAAAGGAGCACTTCTCCCATAGATACACAGTAACACGTCCTTGTGGAAAAATATTCAATTGAAAAATCCAACCTTAAATGCTAAAGGTTTTGTGCGACTTTCATCTTCTTGCAAAGGCTTTTTTGATGTAGCATCTTTTGTCTACTGATCTTCAACTGATCTTCAATACGAGGCCTGGTACACACCAACGAGGGTGCTTGCTAAAGGAGTCACCGTGCGAACGAATGAACAAAGGACAAAATAGCTGTGCGCACGCTTACATTTCACACACAGCCAAAGCACAAATTGAGTCATGGCGCAAACCAATGAATAGAGGAAAAAACAGTTGGGCGAGCACTTGCATTTTACACACAGTCAAAGCATGTGCAGGGTCTACCTCCAACTTGGAGTGCCATGTTGTGTCGCCGCTTTTGCATGCCATGGGTAGCCAACTCTGGCTACCTATAGGGATGGACAAGCTACTCCACAGCCAATGGGAGCCCTTGCTCCAACCTACAATAAAACATTCCCGTGTACCTGCAAATTCTCATGTACCTTTATATCCTCCATCTTGGCTATTGAAATGTGTGGTGCCATTGAGGACAAAGTATAAGTAGTGGACCAAGATCAATAGCATGCAACCACATCACACTTGGACATTATCACACATGAGCATATTTGTAAGAGGTGTACCCTCCTCATATAAAAAGGGTCATTTCCAAGCAATGAACATAAGCAGCTCTCTATGAGTACAAGTTTCCATCTTGTAACCTAATTATGCTTGAGTCAAGCTTGATTAAGTCATTAGGAGTTTCATGATGTTGTTAATTATGCTACATCCACCATAAGATTAGTATTTCTTAATCATATGATTAGGATTGAGCACACCATAGCTATGCATGCTTGAGGCCTCATTCATATCCATGGTATAAAGCCACTCCTCTTCTCATGAACTTCTCCATTAGCTTAGCCTCAGCCCACATTAATCCTTTCCACCAGTAATCTCATGTTTATTAAACCAATTCTCAATTTTTCCAGCATCTTATCCATAGCTCCCACTTGTGGACAAAATTTTCATAGCTTGATTCTCCACATCCTCTTCACTATTGATCAATTCCTCTTAGATATATCTTGGACTCGGGTATCAAGCACTTTGGCATACTACATGACCCGGGAGACGTGGATGTGCACAGGCACTACAAACAAGCACAAATCCACCAAATTTGGGCGACTTTGAGCTATTTCTTTCCCTTGGGACATTGATTCTCATCAAGGGTTCTTCTAAGGCTATCAACAAAGCCCCATCAAAAGCTTTTGCATTTGCTCAATTTTGACCTCCAAAGTTTGATGTTGTTTATCACTATTTTTAGCTCTAATCACTATAATTAAGAGGATAATGAAAAAAATTGGCCTAATTAAATGTTAAAATTGAATTCCTTAGGTTCTATTATCCTTGTTTGAGTGTCAAATCTCTCATTTGGCATTTGGGTCATTAACGGGAAGCCTTTTGAGCATATTCAGTTTTACCACTAATTTGTAAGCAATTCGACACTACCAAGAGTCAAACTCTAGTAAGACCTTTGCAATGGTGTCAAGCACTATCACAAATGTTGAGAAGTTCAATGGGGAAGGGTTCCACACCTTACAGAGATGAAGTACCCTCTAAAGCATAAGAAATTGTGAAAAATCATTAAGAAAAATGTGCCGGATGAACCAATTGAAGGGTGGGTTGAAAAAGATAAGCAATCAATGTCACTTATTGGTTTACCTATTCATCACATCAACTCTAAGGAACACGCTGCAAAGGATGCATGGGATACAGTGAAGCTCGTGTTTGGAGCTAAGGCAAAGAACCAGGAAATTCACTTAAAGCTTGAATTCTATGGTCTACAAATGAACTTTAACGAGTCTTTGGCTCAATTTGTTAGTAAAATGAAAGCATCATGACCCAGATAGATGGAATAGATGCTAAGATTAGAGATAAATATGCGCCTGCAATACTCAGAAAAAGCATGCCAGAGGAATATGGTGCACTTGTAACCACTCTAAAGAATCTACTTGAACCAACATTTGAGAATTATACTTGAAGAAGAGAAGCAGTTAAAGAATGCCATACAAAGTACATCAAGGAAACGAGCTTTGACATCTTGTGTTACCACACTTAACCACCTTGAGTAGCACGTTGTACTAAGGGGAAGTGATGGATCTTTTGTAATACACATTCAACCACCTTGTAGTATCCTATACATCATGGCACCAAGGGGGGGTGTTTAAATTTGTGGCGCCATTGTGGGAAAGGTATGAGTAGAGGACCAGGATCAAGAGCATGCAACCACATCACACTTGGACATTATCCCACATGAGCATATTTGTAAGAGGTTTACCCTTCTCTTATAAAAAGGGTTATTTCCAAGCAATGAACGCAAGCAGCTTGCAAGCCTCTCTATGAGTAGAAGTTTCCATCTTATAACCTGATTGTGCGTGACTCAAGCTTGGTTGTCATTAGGAGTTTTGCTATGTTGTTAATTAGTCCTCCCAACCCACCATAAGATTAGTATTTCTTAATCACATGATTAGGATTGAGCACACCATAGCTATGTATGCTTGAGGATTCATGTCCAATATTTTGACACTGGCTTGCGCACCTGTGGTCCTGGTTTGTTGGAGTGTGATCCGCCTTCTATCAGATGCTGCAACCCCCCTAATACAAGTACCTTCTTTGAGCCTGATGTAGTTTCCAACCTGCTCTGTTGTTGTTGGATCTTGTCGACTTCCTTATGCATATTAATGCACCGATTAATGTTTTGTACTCCTGCATGTCAAAGTCCAGATGAAGTATTCCCATGCATGTTACTATTTGGTTCCTAGATTTTGGTTTGTGGAGGTAACAAGAATCTCACGGGCTACTACAACACCATGAACTGAGCATGACCTCCAACAATTTATATTTGTTGGGCAGATCTCTCTCTCTCTCTCTCTCTCTCTCTCTCTCTCTCTCTCTCTCTCTCTCTCTCTCTCTCAGTAGGTTACATTGAAATTGTAAAATTGGGTTTCTTTTCATGTTCATAAAGGAACATGCTGTTGAAGTTTCTATAAAGAAATACGTTCTTATAAACTAATTTTAATGACTTGTTAATGCTTGAAGTAGTCTCTGAAACCCAACCACTTCATAGCATAACAACAAATAAACAACGTGATTACAAGTTGTCACTAATAGTGGCCTCTATTAGCTATATAGAACAAACACCTCAAATAACATCGGTGCCTACAAAGATACATGAAAAAGTACATCTTTGTGTTGAAAACTAGCTAGTTGTCTAGGTAGGTTCAAAACATTCATTCCTCCCAACATAAATCAAGCAAAGTCCATATGTATTGACACCACTCCTATAGTTTTTGAAATCCTTAGGGCATGGATTCTGTAATGTCAATGTTGTGAAGTGATAGATGCATCTGCCTTCCCTACATTCAACCTACCATCATAAACATACAAATTAGCTCTGAATTACACTCTGATTTTCTTCACTGGAGTCTAGAAACTTCTTGTGGAATGGAATGGTTGGCAACCGTTGTCTGAACGATTTGTTGAGACTATGTTCTCTCTCTCTCTCTCTCTCTCTCTCTCTCTCTCCAGGTTGTATTGCAATTGTAAAATTGGTTTTTCATGTCCATAAAGAAATGCATTGTAATGAACTAATTTTATTGACGTGCTTATATAATTTACAACATACAAGATGGACTCCAAAGAACTTCATGACACTAATTGCTACACACAATACTCACCCCATTCCCATAGCCAACATTCTATGTAGGCACGTAGGAGTCTCAAATTCCAAACTATTGCAATGCCAAGTACCGTGTCTTCTCACCATGGACATTCATTCCATGTGCGTCCTCCCATCCAATCACTCACTTTCACAGCATGTTAACTGGACTGAGAATGGGATCTCCTTTCTCATTTAGGTCATATACCGAAGAGAGAAAGGCAATATAAAGAAGACGAAAAAGGGTGCTACCAATAGCGCTTGTGTGGATGAGCAGACAACTAGGGAAAGAGCCGTGGGTGGCACAACTCATCCACATTTGTTGTGGATCCATGGTGGTTGATGAATTTGGGAAAACTCTGAAAAGCAGGGAGTGGACCTTTGGTCAAAAGTTGCAACACAACTTGCTTCGCTTTTCCTAGAATGTGATAAAGACAGTGAAAGTTGTCGCAAAGGGATGGGGCCGTCTGTACACCTCTGAGTACAAGAAGGATAAGGCACACAATTCAATTTCAAGAGATGATCAAAAGGTCACTTGCCAATGGTTTGACACTGTGGACGAGCATATGCATGGTTGTGTGAATGTCATAAGCTACAACCATGCTCCTGCAAAAATAGGAGGGAGTGGTGTGGGTTGAGGCAGTGGAGTTTCTAATGTGGAAGATGCCGCTGAATCATAGGATCGCAAAAGAGGCAGTCTTGAATGAGGTGTCTGCCCAAGGTCCTCGCAAGGACAAGAACATTGAGGAGAGCCTTCTGGACATGGAGCACATAAAAAATGATGGCAATCCATCGAAAGGAGTCAGATGTAGACCGCAAGGCTCTAGAAACTCAAAAACTTGTGATGTTGGGAAACCTTACAACGGCCTTGACTGGTCTTATGGACGTCTTGAAGAGTTTTCAGAAGCCTTGAGTTGCAAGGAAGCTATGTTATTGTACTTTCATGTAGTGATTAACATGCCATTTGCTTGTTGTACTTCATTTTGGTCCTGCGCTTGAAGCTTGTCATTCAATATGAAGGTGTTAAGTTTTACCTCATTTGTCTCACACTTGTTACATATGTTGATCATACTTTTCTAATAATGGGTAGCCTTTAACATGTAAAGCCTCAATCTGATGTCATTCCATTCATTGGGTTCAAGTGATGAAAGAATCAATGCTCATTGTGTTTGGCACTATTGCAATTCTCATAGCCATGATTACTAAGATAGAATTAAGTGAGTGGTGCTATGATGCGAGTGAGGCAATCACACATTGGATGACATTTTTTAGTCAGTGCATGGCTCGTGCAATATTGGCATGCAAAGCCCGGATTGCTGGTCGTCGATGCCACGAGCGTAGGTCCTATTGGGGGCTTACTGTAGACCATAGGGATTCATGGAGAGATACTTGCTTGGTAGTTATTAAGATGGGATGTTCAAAAAGGGGATGAGATCGAGCAAAGATACCTACCACCTCTTGTGTGCAAGGCTAGCTCCATTCTAGCAAAGCTGTGCAGACACCAACTGCAAAAAAGCCATCGCTGTGGAGAAGCGTGTTTGTGTGGCATTGCACTGTCTAGCCACTAGCTCTAACTTACAAGTGGTTCTCTACATCCTCTGCACAAAAAAAAACTGAGAGCTTTCTATGAGGCTATGGAGAATTGTGGCTTGCACAACTTAAACATAAAGTGGCCATCTCCTGAAAGGATGCTACCTTGGCGCAGAGGGATTCGAGGCTATATGTGGCATTCTGTATGTTATCGGTGATGTGGATGGTAGTCATGTGCCTATCATTGCTTTGCATGTGCATTCGAAAGACTAATTCAACAAGAAAGGTTTGATCAGCCACATGATCCCTATACAAGTTCACATTATTGTGTTCACTAATTAATCAAGCCCTATCGGGCTTGATTATCGGGCTTGATTAATTAATGAACATGTGGCTAGCCTAAATATGTGGTCATGCACACTATACGAGCAAGGTGACGTGAAAAATAAAGTGATAGATACAAGAAGGATAAGGCACACAATTCAATTTCAAGAGATGATCAAAAGGTCACTTGCCAATGGTTTGACACTGTGGACGAGCATATGCATGGTTGTGTGAATGTCATAAGCTACAACCATGCTCCTGCAAAAATAGGAGGGAGTGGTGTGGGTTGAGACAGTGGAGTTTCTAATGTGGAAGATGCCGCTGAATCATAGGATCGCAAAAGAGGCAGTCTTGAATGAGGTGTCTGCCCAAGGTCCTCGCAAGGACAAGAACATTGAGGAGAGCCTTCTGGACATGGAGCACATAAAAAATGATGGCAATCCATCGAAAGGAGTCAGATGTAGACCGCAAGGCTCTAGAAACTCAAAAACTTGTGATGTTGGGAAACCTTACAACGGCCTTGACTGGTCTTATGGACGTCTTGAAGAGTTTTCAGAAGCCTTGAGTTGCAAGGAAGCTATGTTATTGTACTTTCATGTAGTGATTAACATGCCATTTGCTTGTTGTACTTCATTTTGGTCCTGCGCTTGAAGCTTGTCATTCAATATGAAGGTGTTAAGTTTTACCTCATTTGTCTCACACTTGTTACATATGTTGATCATACTTTTCTAATAATGGGTAGCCTTTAACATGTAAAGCCTCAATCTGATGTCATTCCATTCATTGGGTTCAAGTGATGAAAGAATCAATGCTCATTGTGTTTGGCACTATTGCAATTCTCATAGCCATGATTACTAAGATAGAATTAAGTGAGTGGTGCTATGATGCGAGTGAGGCAATCACACATTGGATGACATTTTTTAGTCAGTGCATGGCTCGTGCAATATTGGCATGCAAAGCCCGGATTGCTGGTCGTCGATGCCACGAGCGTAGGTCCTATTGGGGGCTTACTGTAGACCATAGGGATTCATGGAGAGATACTTGCTTGGTAGTTATTAAGATGGGATGTTCAAAAAGGGGATGAGATCGAGCAAAGATACCTACCACCTCTTGTGTGCAAGGCTAGCTCCATTCTAGCAAAGCTGTGCAGACACCAACTGCAAAAAAGCCATCGCTGTGGAGAAGCGTGTTTGTGTGGCATTGCACTGTCTAGCCACTAGCTCTAACTTACAAGTGGTTCTCTACATCCTCTGCACAAAAAAAAAGTGAGAGCTTTCTATGAGGCTATGGAGAATTGTGGCTTGCACAACTTAAACATAAAGTGGCCATCTCCTGAAAGGATGCTACCTTGGCGCAGAGGGATTCGAGGCTATATGTGGCATTCCGTATGTTATCGGTGATGTGGATGGTAGTCATGTGCCTATCATTGCTTTGCATGTGCATTCGAAAGACTAATTCAACAAGAAAGGTTTGATCAGCCACATGATCCCTATACAAGTTCACATTATTGTGTTCACTAATTAATCAAGCCCTATCGGGCTTGATTAATTAATGAACATGTGGCTAGCCTAAATATGTGGTCATGCACACTATACGAGCAAGGTGACGTGAAAAATAAAGTTTAATTATTGTTTGTCAACAATCTATTTGACCATGCATATGTGTACATGGACAACTACATACCACAAATAGGCTTGGTGTGAGCCTTGAATAGACCAATTGGATTATTCCCAATATAGGGAATGGGATTCTGCATATGGACAAGAAAAGAGATGTTTCAATCTACAAAGGTATGAAAGATCGGGTCGTATATTACTCAATGCTTAGAGCCTTAGACATTCGTGATATTTTCTTTTCAAATAATGTTGGCTTTAGATACTATAGAGATGGCAATGGTGTCGCGAGATGAGTGATGAACAAGGAAAAGACAGTAAAAACGACCTACCTGGGAGCCAAAACAATCACATATCTCCTTGGATATTGATGGATGATGAGGAGGATCCAAAGGAGCACTTCTCCCATAGATACACAGTAACACGTCCTTGTGGAAAAATATTCAATTGAAAAATCCAACCTTAAATGCTAAAGGTTTTGTGCGACTTTCATCTTCTTGCAAAGGCTTTTTTGATGTAGCATCTTTTGTCTACTGATCTTCAACTGATCTTCAATACGAGGCCTGGTACGAGGGTGCTTGCTAAAGGAGTCACCGTGCGAACGAATGAACAAAGGACAAAATAGCTGTGCGCACGCTTACATTTCACACACAGCCAAAGCACAAATTGAGTCACGGCGCAAACCAATGAATAGAGGAAAAAACAGTTGGGCGAGCACTTGCATTTTACACACAGTCAAAGCATGTGTAGGGTCTACCTCCAACTTGGAGTGCCATGTTGTGTCGCCGCTATTGCATGCCATGGGTAGCCAACTCTGGCTACCTATAGGGATGGACAAGCTACTCCACAGCCAATGGGAGCCCTTGCTCCAACCTACAATAAAACATTCCCGTGTACCTGCAAATTCTCATGTACCTTTATATCCTCCATCTTGGCTATTGAAATGTGTGGTGCCATTGAGGACAAAGTATAAGTAGTGGACCAAGATCAATAGCATGCAACCACATCACACTTGGACATTATCACACATGAGCATATTTGTAAGAGGTGTACCCTCCTCATATAAAAAGGGTCATTTCCAAGCAATGAACATAAGCAGCTCTCTATGAGTACAAGTTTCCATCTTGTAACCTAATTATGCTTGAGTCAAGCTTGATTAAGTCATTAGGAGTTTCATGATGTTGTTAATTATGCTACATCCACCATAAGATTAGTATTTCTTAATCATATGATTAGGATTGAGCACACCATAGCTATGCATGCTTGAGGCCTCATTCATATCCATGGTATAAAGCCACTCCTCTTCTCATGAACTTCTCCATTAGCTTAGCCTCAGCCCACATTAATCCTTTCCACCAGTAATCTCATGTTTATTAAACCAATTCTCAATTTTTCCAGCATCTTATCCATAGCTCCCACTTGTGGACAAAATTTTCATAGCTTGATTCTCCACATCCTCTTCACTATTGATCAATTCCTCTTAGATATATCTTGGACTCGGGTATCAAGTACTTTGGCATACTACATGACCCGGGAGACGTGGATGTGCACAGGCACTACAAACAAGCACAAATCCACCAAATTTGGGCGACTTTGAGCTATTTCTTTCCCTTGGGACATTGATTCTCATCAAGGGTTCTTCTAAGGCTATCAACAAAGCCCCATCAAAAGCTTTTGCATTTGCTCAATTTTGACCTCCAAAGTTTGATGTTGTTTATCACTATTTTTAGCTCTAATCACTATAATTAAGAGGATAATGAAAAAAATTGGCCTAATTAAATGTTAAAATTGAATTCCTTAGGTTCTATTATCCTTGTTTGAGTGTCAAATCTCTCATTTGGCATTTGGGTCATTAACGGGAAGCCTTTTGAGCATATTCAGTTTTACCACTAATTTGTAAGCAATTCGACACTACCAAGAGTCAAACTCTAGTAAGACCTTTGCAATGGTGTCAAGCACTATCACAAATGTTGAGAAGTTCAATGGGGAAGGGTTCCACACCTTACAGAGATGAAGTACCCTGTAAAGCATAAGAAATTGTGAAAAATCATTAAGAAAAATGTGCCGGATGAACCAATTGAAGGGTGGGTTGAAAAAGATAAGCAATCAATGTCACTTATTGGTTTACCTATTCATCACATCAACTCTAAGGAACACGCTGCAAAGGATGCATGGGATACATTGAAGCTCGTGTTTGGAGCTAAGGCAAAGAACCAAGAAATTCACTTAAAGCTTGAATTCTATGGTCTACAAATGAACTTTAACGAGTCTTTGGCTCAATTTGTTAGTAAAATGAAAGCATCATGACCCAGATAGATGGAATAGATGCTAAGATTAGAGATAAATATGCGCCTGCAATACTCAGAAAAAGCATGCCAGAGGAATATGGTGCACTTGTAACCACTCTAAAGAATCTACTTGAACCAACATTTGAGAATTATACTTGAAGAAGAGAAGCAGTTAAAGAATGCCATACAAAGTACATCAAGGAAACAAGCTTTGACATCTTGTGTTACCACACTTAACCACCTTGAGTAGCATGTTGTACTAAGGGGAAGTGATGGATCTTTTGTAATACACATTCAACCACCTTGTAGTATCCTATACATCATGGCACCAAGGGGGGGTGTTTAAATTTGTGGCGCCATTGTGGGAAAGGTATGAGTAGAGGACCAGGATCAAGAGCATGCAACCACATCACACTTGGACATTATCCCACATGAGCATATTTGTAAGAGGTTTACCCTTCTCTTATAAAAAGGGTTATTTCCAAGCAATGAACGCAAGCAGCTTGCAAGCCTCTCTATGAGTAGAAGTTTCCATCTTATAACCTGATTGTGCGTGACTCAAGCTTGGTTGTCATTAGGATTTTTGCTATGTTGTTAATTAGTCCTCCCAACCCACCATAAGATTAGTATTTCTTAATCACATGATTAGGATTGAGCACACCATAGCTATGTATGCTTGAGGATTCATGTCCAATATTTTGACACTGGCTTGCGCACCTGTGGTCCTGGTTTGTTGGAGTGTGATCCGCCTTCTATCAGATGCTGCAACCCCCCTAATACAAGTACCTTCTTTGAGCCTGATGTAGTTTCCAACCTGCTCTGTTGTTGTTGGATCTTGTCGACTTCCTTATGCATATTAATGCACCGATTAATGTTTTGTACTCCTGCATGTCAAAGTCCAGATGAAGTATTCCCATGCATGTTACTATTTGGTTCCTAGATTTTGGTTTGTGGAGGTAACAAGAATCTCACGGGCTACTACAACACCATGAACTGAGCATGACCTCCAACAATTTATATTTGTTGGGCAGATCTCTCTCTCTCTCTCTCTCTCTCTCTCTCTCTCTCTCTCTCTCTCTCTCTCTCTCTCTCTCTCTCTCAGTAGGTTACATTGAAATTGTAAAATTGGGTTTCTTTTCATGTTCATAAAGGAACATGCTGTTGAAGTTTCTATAAAGAAATACGTTCTTATAAACTAATTTTAATGACTTGTTAATGCTTGAAGTAGTCTCTGAAACCCAACCACTTCATAGCATAACAACAAATAAACAACGTGATTACAAGTTGTCACTAATAGTGGCCTCTATTAGCTATATAGAACAAACACCTCAAATAACATCGGTGCCTACAAAGATACATGAAAAAGTACATCTTTGTGTTGAAAACTAGCTAGTTGTCTAGGTAGGTTCAAAACATTCATTCCTCCCAACATAAATCAAGCAAAGTCCATATGTATTGACACCACTCCTATAGTTTTTGAAATCCTTAGGGCATGGATTCTGTAATGTCAATGTTGTGAAGTGATAGATGCATCTGCCTTCCCTACATTCAACCTACCATCATAAACATACAAATTAGCTCTGAATTACACTCTGATTTTCTTCACTGGAGTCTAGAAACTTCTTGTGGAATGGAATGGTTGGCAACCGTTGTCTGAACGATTTGTTAAGACTATGTTCTCTCTCTCTCTCTCTCTCTCTCTCTCTCTCTCTCCAGGTTGTATTGCAATTGTAAAATTGGTTTTTCATGTCCATAAAGAAATGCATTGTAATGAACTAATTTTATTGACGTGCTTATATAATTTACAACATACAAGATGGACTCCAAAGAACTTCATGACACTAATTGCTACACACAATACTCACCCCATTCCCATAGCCAACATTCTATGTAGGCACGTAGGAGTCTCAAATTCCAAACTATTGCAATGCCAAGTACCGTGTCTTCTCACCATGGACATTCATTCCATGTGCGTCCTCCCATCCAATCACTCACTTTCACAGCATGTTAACTGGACTGAGAATGGGATCTCCTTTCTCATTTAGGTCATATACCGAAGAGAGAAAGGCAATATAAAGAAGACGAAAAAGGGTGCTACCAATAGCGCTTGTGTGGATGAGCAGACAACTAGGGAAAGAGCCGTGGGTGGCACAACTCATCCACATTTGTTGTGGATCCATGGTGGTTGATGAATTTGGGAAAACTCTGAAAAGCAGGGAGTGGACCTTTGGTCAAAAGTTGCAACACAACTTGCTTCGCTTTTCCTAGAATGTGATAAAGACAGTGAAAGTTGTCGCAAAGGGATGGGGCCGTCTGTACACCTCTGAGTACAAGAAGGATAAGGCACACAATTCAATTTCAAGAGATGATCAAAAGGTCACTTGCCAATGGTTTGACACTGTGGACGAGCATATGCATGGTTGTGTGAATGTCATAAGCTACAACCATGCTCCTGCAAAAATAGGAGGGAGTGGTGTGGGTTGAGGCAGTGGAGTTTCTAATGTGGAAGATGCCGCTGAATCATAGGATCGCAAAAGAGGCAGTCTTGAATGAGGTGTCTGCCCAAGGTCCTCGCAAGGACAAGAACATTGAGGAGAGCCTTCTGGACATGGAGCACATAAAAAATGATGGCAATCCATCGAAAGGAGTCAGATGTAGACCGCAAGGCTCTAGAAACTCAAAAACTTGTGATGTTGGGAAACCTTACAACGGCCTTGACTGGTCTTATGGACGTCTTGAAGAGTTTTCAGAAGCCTTGAGTTGCAAGGAAGCTATGTTATTGTACTTTCATGTAGTGATTAACATGCCATTTGCTTGTTGTACTTCATTTTGGTCCTGCGCTTGAAGCTTGTCATTCAATATGAAGGTGTTAAGTTTTACCTCATTTGTCTCACACTTGTTACATATGTTGATCATACTTTTCTAATAATGGGTAGCCTTTAACATGTAAAGCCTCAATCTGATGTCATTCCATTCATTGGGTTCAAGTGATGAAAGAATCAATGCTCATTGTGTTTGGCACTATTGCAATTCTCATAGCCATGATTACTAAGATAGAATTAAGTGAGTGGTGCTATGATGCGAGTGAGGCAATCACACATTGGATGACATTTTTTAGTCAGTGCATGGCTCGTGCAATATTGGCATGCAAAGCCCGGATTGCTGGTCGTCGATGCCACGAGCGTAGGTCCTATTGGGGGCTTACTGTAGACCATAGGGATTCATGGAGAGATACTTGCTTGGTAGTTATTAAGATGGGATGTTCAAAAAGGGGATGAGATCGAGCAAAGATACCTACCACCTCTTGTGTGCAAGGCTAGCTCCATTCTAGCAAAGCTGTGCAGACACCAACTGCAAAAAAGCCATCGCTGTGGAGAAGCGTGTTTGTGTGGCATTGCACTGTCTAGCCACTAGCTCTAACTTACAAGTGGTTCTCTACATCCTCTGCACAAAAAAAAACTGAGAGCTTTCTATGAGGCTATGGAGAATTGTGGCTTGCACAACTTAAACATAAAGTGGCCATCTCCTGAAAGGATGCTACCTTGGCGCAGAGGGATTCGAGGCTATATGTGGCATTCCGTATGTTATCGGTGATGTGGATGGTAGTCATGTGCCTATCATTGCTTTGCATGTGCATTCGAAAGACTAATTCAACAAGAAAGGTTTGATCAGCCACATGATCCCTATACAAGTTCACATTATTGTGTTCACTAATTAATCAAGCCCTATCGGGCTTGATTAATTAATGAACATGTGGCTAGCCTAAATATGTGGTCATGCACACTATACGAGCAAGGTGACGTGAAAAATAAAGTTTAATTATTGTTTGTCAACAATCTATTTGACCATGCATATGTGTACATGGACAACTACATACCACAAATAGGCTTGGTGTGAGCCTTGAATAGACCAATTGGATTATTCCCAATATAGGGAATGGGATTCTGCATATGGACAAGAAAAGAGATGTTTCAATCTACAAAGGTATGAAAGATCGGGTCGTATATTACTCAATGCTTAGAGCCTTAGACATTCGTGATATTTTCTTTTCAAATAATGTTGGCTTTAGATACTATAGAGATGGCAATGGTGTCGCGAGATGAGTGATGAACAAGGAAAAGACAGTAAAAACGACCTACCTGGGAGCCAAAACAATCACATATCTCCTTGGATATTGATGGATGATGAGGAGGATCCAAAGGAGCACTTCTCCCATAGATACACAGTAACACGTCCTTGTGGAAAAAAAATATTCAATTGAAAAATCCAACCTTAAATGCTAAAGGTTTTGTGCGACTTTCATCTTCTTGCAAAGGCTTTTTTGATGTAGCATCTTTTGTCTACTGATCTTCAACTGATCTTCAATACGAGGCCTGGTACGAGGGTGCTTGCTAAAGGAGTCACCGTGCGAACGAATGAACAAAGGACAAAATAGCTGTGCGCACGCTTACATTTCACACACAGCCAAAGCACAAATTGAGTCACGGCGCAAACCAATGAATAGAGGAAAAAACAGTTGGGCGAGCACTTGCATTTTACACACAGTCAAAGCATGTGTAGGGTCTACCTCCAACTTGGAGTGCCATGTTGTGTCGCCGCTATTGCATGCCATGGGTAGCCAACTCTGGCTACCTATAGGGATGGACAAGCTACTCCACAGCCAATGGGAGCCCTTGCTCCAACCTACAATAAAACATTCCCGTGTACCTGCAAATTCTCATGTACCTTTATATCCTCCATCTTGGCTATTGAAATGTGTGGTGCCATTGAGGACAAAGTATAAGTAGTGGACCAAGATCAATAGCATGCAACCACATCACACTTGGACATTATCACACATGAGCATATTTGTAAGAGGTGTACCCTCCTCATATAAAAAGGGTCATTTCCAAGCAATGAACATAAGCAGCTCTCTATGAGTACAAGTTTCCATCTTGTAACCTAATTATGCTTGAGTCAAGCTTGATTAAGTCATTAGGAGTTTCATGATGTTGTTAATTATGCTACATCCACCATAAGATTAGTATTTCTTAATCATATGATTAGGATTGAGCACACCATAGCTATGCATGCTTGAGGCCTCATTCATATCCATGGTATAAAGCCACTCCTCTTCTCATGAACTTCTCCATTAGCTTAGCCTCAGCCCACATTAATCCTTTCCACCAGTAATCTCATGTTTATTAAACCAATTCTCAATTTTTCCAGCATCTTATCCATAGCTCCCACTTGTGGACAAAATTTTCATAGCTTGATTCTCCACATCCTCTTCACTATTGATCAATTCCTCTTAGATATATCTTGGACTCGGGTATCAAGTACTTTGGCATACTACATGACCCGGGAGACGTGGATGTGCACAGGCACTACAAACAAGCACAAATCCACCAAATTTGGGCGACTTTGAGCTATTTCTTTCCCTTGGGACATTGATTCTCATCAAGGGTTCTTCTAAGGCTATCAACAAAGCCCCATCAAAAGCTTTTGCATTTGCTCAATTTTGACCTCCAAAGTTTGATGTTGTTTATCACTATTTTTAGCTCTAATCACTATAATTAAGAGGATAATGAAAAAAATTGGCCTAATTAAATGTTAAAATTGAATTCCTTAGGTTCTATTATCCTTGTTTGAGTGTCAAATCTCTCATTTGGCATTTGGGTCATTAACGGGAAGCCTTTTGAGCATATTCAGTTTTACCACTAATTTGTAAGCAATTCGACACTACCAAGAGTCAAACTCTAGTAAGACCTTTGCAATGGTGTCAAGCACTATCACAAATGTTGAGAAGTTCAATGGGGAAGGGTTCCACACCTTACAGAGATGAAGTACCCTGTAAAGCATAAGAAATTGTGAAAAATCATTAAGAAAAATGTGCCGGATGAACCAATTGAAGGGTGGGTTGAAAAAGATAAGCAATCAATGTCACTTATTGGTTTACCTATTCATCACATCAACTCTAAGGAACACGCTGCAAAGGATGCATGGGATACATTGAAGCTCGTGTTTGGAGCTAAGGCAAAGAACCAAGAAATTCACTTAAAGCTTGAATTCTATGGTCTACAAATGAACTTTAACGAGTCTTTGGCTCAATTTGTTAGTAAAATGAAAGCATCATGACCCAGATAGATGGAATAGATGCTAAGATTAGAGATAAATATGCGCCTGCAATACTCAGAAAAAGCATGCCAGAGGAATATGGTGCACTTGTAACCACTCTAAAGAATCTACTTGAACCAACATTTGAGAATTATACTTGAAGAAGAGAAGCAGTTAAAGAATGCCATACAAAGTACATCAAGGAAACAAGCTTTGACATCTTGTGTTACCACACTTAACCACCTTGAGTAGCATGTTGTACTAAGGGGAAGTGATGGATCTTTTGTAATACACATTCAACCACCTTGTAGTATCCTATACATCATGGCACCAAGGGGGGGTGTTTAAATTTGTGGCGCCATTGTGGGAAAGGTATGAGTAGAGGACCAGGATCAAGAGCATGCAACCACATCACACTTGGACATTATCCCACATGAGCATATTTGTAAGAGGTTTACCCTTCTCTTATAAAAAGGGTTATTTCCAAGCAATGAACGCAAGCAGCTTGCAAGCCTCTCTATGAGTAGAAGTTTCCATCTTATAACCTGATTGTGCGTGACTCAAGCTTGGTTGTCATTAGGAGTTTTGCTATGTTGTTAATTAGTCCTCCCAACCCACCATAAGATTAGTATTTCTTAATCACATGATTAGGATTGAGCACACCATAGCTATGTATGCTTGAGGATTCATGTCCAATATTTTGACACTGGCTTGCGCACCTGTGGTCCTGGTTTGTTGGAGTGTGATCCGCCTTCTATCAGATGCTGCAACCCCCCTAATACAAGTACCTTCTTTGAGCCTGATGTAGTTTCCAACCTGCTCTGTTGTTGTTGGATCTTGTCGACTTCCTTATGCATATTAATGCACCGATTAATGTTTTGTACTCCTGCATGTCAAAGTCCAGATGAAGTATTCCCATGCATGTTACTATTTGGTTCCTAGATTTTGGTTTGTGGAGGTAACAAGAATCTCACGGGCTACTACAACACCATGAACTGAGCATGACCTCCAACAATTTATATTTGTTGGGCAGATCTCTCTCTCTCTCTCTCTCTCTCTCTCTCTCTCTCTCTCTCTCTCTCTCAGTAGGTTACATTGAAATTGTAAAATTGGGTTTCTTTTCATGTTCATAAAGGAACATGCTGTTGAAGTTTCTATAAAGAAATACGTTCTTATAAACTAATTTTAATGACTTGTTAATGCTTGAAGTAGTCTCTGAAACCCAACCACTTCATAGCATAACAACAAATAAACAACGTGATTACAAGTTGTCACTAATAGTGGCCTCTATTAGCTATATAGAACAAACACCTCAAATAACATCGGTGCCTACAAAGATACATGAAAAAGTACATCTTTGTGTTGAAAACTAGCTAGTTGTCTAGGTAGGTTCAAAACATTCATTCCTCCCAACATAAATCAAGCAAAGTCCATATGTATTGACACCACTCCTATAGTTTTTGAAATCCTTAGGGCATGGATTCTGTAATGTCAATGTTGTGAAGTGATAGATGCATCTGCCTTCCCTACATTCAACCTACCATCATAAACATACAAATTAGCTCTGAATTACACTCTGATTTTCTTCACTGGAGTCTAGAAACTTCTTGTGGAATGGAATGGTTGGCAACCGTTGTCTGAACGATTTGTTGAGACTATGTTCTCTCTCTCTCTCTCTCTCTCTCTCTCTCTCTCTCTCCAGGTTGTATTGCAATTGTACAATTGATTTTTCATGTCCATAAAGAAATGCATTGTAATGAACTAATTTTATTGACGTGCTTATATAATTTACAACATACAAGATGGACTCCAAAGAACTTCATGACACTAATTGCTACACACAATACTCACCCCATTCCCATAGCCAACATTCTATGTAGGCACGTAGGAGTCTCAAATTCCAAACTATTGCAATGCCAAGTACCGTGTCTTCTCACCATGGACATTCATTCCATGTGCGTCCTCCCATCCAATCACTCACTTTCACAGCATGTTAACTGGACTGAGAATGGGATCTCCTTTCTCATTTAGGTCATATACCGAAGAGAGAAAGGCAATATAAAGAAGACGAAAAAGGGTGCTACCAATAGCGCTTGTGTGGATGAGCAGACAACTAGGGAAAGAGCCGTGGGTGGCACAACTCATCCACATTTGTTGTGGATCCATGGTGGTTGATGAATTTGGGAAAACTCTGAAAAGCAGGGAGTGGACCTTTGGTCAAAAGTTGCAACACAACTTGCTTCGCTTTTCCTAGAATGTGATAAAGACAGTGAAAGTTGTCGCAAAGGGATGGGGCCGTCTGTACACCTCTGAGTACAAGAAGGATAAGGCACACAATTCAATTTCAAGAGATGATCAAAAGGTCACTTGCCAATGGTTTGACACTGTGGACGAGCATATGCATGGTTGTGTGAATGTCATAAGCTACAACCATGCTCCTGCAAAAATAGGAGGGAGTGGTGTGGGTTGAGGCAGTGGAGTTTCTAATGTGGAAGATGCCGCTGAATCATAGGATCGCAAAAGAGGCAGTCTTGAATGAGGTGTCTGCCCAAGGTCCTCGCAAGGACAAGAACATTGAGGAGAGCCTTCTGGACATGGAGCACATAAAAAATGATGGCAATCCATCGAAAGGAGTCAGATGTAGACCGCAAGGCTCTAGAAACTCAAAAACTTGTGATGTTGGGAAACCTTACAACGGCCTTGACTGGTCTTATGGACGTCTTGAAGAGTTTTCAGAAGCCTTGAGTTGCAAGGAAGCTATGTTATTGTACTTTCATGTAGTGATTAACATGCCATTTGCTTGTTGTACTTCATTTTGGTCCTGCGCTTGAAGCTTGTCATTCAATATGAAGGTGTTAAGTTTTACCTCATTTGTCTCACACTTGTTACATATGTTGATCATACTTTTCTAATAATGGGTAGCCTTTAACATGTAAAGCCTCAATCTGATGTCATTCCATTCATTGGGTTCAAGTGATGAAAGAATCAATGCTCATTGTGTTTGGCACTATTGCAATTCTCATAGCCATGATTACTAAGATAGAATTAAGTGAGTGGTGCTATGATGCGAGTGAGGCAATCACACATTGGATGACATTTTTTAGTCAGTGCATGGCTCGTGCAATATTGGCATGCAAAGCCCGGATTGCTGGTCGTCGATGCCACGAGCGTAGGTCCTATTGGGGGCTTACTGTAGACCATAGGGATTCATGGAGAGATACTTGCTTGGTAGTTATTAAGATGGGATGTTCAAAAAGGGGATGAGATCGAGCAAAGATACCTACCACCTCTTGTGTGCAAGGCTAGCTCCATTCTAGCAAAGCTGTGCAGACACCAACTGCAAAAAAGCCATCGCTGTGGAGAAGCGTGTTTGTGTGGCATTGCACTGTCTAGCCACTAGCTCTAACTTACAAGTGGTTCTCTACATCCTCTGCACAAAAAAAAAGTGAGAGCTTTCTATGAGGCTATGGAGAATTGTGGCTTGCACAACTTAAACATAAAGTGGCCATCTCCTGAAAGGATGCTACCTTGGCGCAGAGGGATTCGAGGCTATATGTGGCATTCCGTATGTTATCGGTGATGTGGATGGTAGTCATGTGCCTATCATTGCTTTGCATGTGCATTCGAAAGACTAATTCAACAAGAAAGGTTTGATCAGCCACATGATCCCTATACAAGTTCACATTATTGTGTTCACTAATTAATCAAGCCCTATCGGGCTTGATTAATTAATGAACATGTGGCTAGCCTAAATATGTGGTCATGCACACTATACGAGCAAGGTGACGTGAAAAATAAAGTTTAATTATTGTTTGTCAACAATCTATTTGACCATGCATATGTGTACATGGACAACTACATACCACAAATAGGCTTGGTGTGAGCCTTGAATAGACCAATTGGATTATTCCCAATATAGGGAATGGGATTCTGCATATGGACAAGAAAAGAGATGTTTCAATCTACAAAGGTATGAAAGATCGGGTCGTATATTACTCAATGCTTAGAGCCTTAGACATTCGTGATATTTTCTTTTCAAATAATGTTGGCTTTAGATACTATAGAGATGGCAATGGTGTCGCGAGATGAGTGATGAACAAGGAAAAGACAGTAAAAACGACCTACCTGGGAGCCAAAACAATCACATATCTCCTTGGATATTGATGGATGATGAGGAGGATCCAAAGGAGCACTTCTCCCATAGATACACAGTAACACGTCCTTGTGGAAAAATATTCAATTGAAAAATCCAACCTTAAATGCTAAAGGTTTTGTGCGACTTTCATCTTCTTGCAAAGGCTTTTTTGATGTAGCATCTTTTGTCTACTGATCTTCAACTGATCTTCAATACGAGGCCTGGTACGAGGGCGCTTGCTAAAGGAGTCACCGTGCGAACGAATGAACAAAGGACAAAATAGCTGTGCGCACGCTTACATTTCACACACAGCCAAAGCACAAATTGAGTCACGGCGCAAACCAATGAATAGAGGAAAAAACAGTTGGGCGAGCACTTGCATTTTACACACAGTCAAAGCATGTGTAGGGTCTACCTCCAACTTGGAGTGCCATGTTGTGTCGCCGCTATTGCATGCCATGGGTAGCCAACTCTGGCTACCTATAGGGATGGACAAGCTACTCCACAGCCAATGGGAGCCCTTGCTCCAACCTACAATAAAACATTCCCGTGTACCTGCAAATTCTCATGTACCTTTATATCCTCCATCTTGGCTATTGAAATGTGTGGTGCCATTGAGGACAAAGTATAAGTAGTGGACCAAGATCAATAGCATGCAACCACATCACACTTGGACATTATCACACATGAGCATATTTGTAAGAGGTGTACCCTCCTCATATAAAAAGGGTCATTTCCAAGCAATGAACATAAGCAGCTCTCTATGAGTACAAGTTTCCATCTTGTAACCTAATTATGCTTGAGTCAAGCTTGATTAAGTCATTAGGAGTTTCATGATGTTGTTAATTATGCTACATCCACCATAAGATTAGTATTTCTTAATCATATGATTAGGATTGAGCACACCATAGCTATGCATGCTTGAGGCCTCATTCATATCCATGGTATAAAGCCACTCCTCTTCTCATGAACTTCTCCATTAGCTTAGCCTCAGCCCACATTAATCCTTTCCACCAGTAATCTCATGTTTATTAAACCAATTCTCAATTTTTCCAGCATCTTATCCATAGCTCCCACTTGTGGACAAAATTTTCATAGCTTGATTCTCCACATCCTCTTCACTATTGATCAATTCCTCTTAGATATATCTTGGACTCGGGTATCAAGTACTTTGGCATACTACATGACCCGGGAGACGTGGATGTGCACAGGCACTACAAACAAGCACAAATCCACCAAATTTGGGCGACTTTGAGCTATTTCTTTCCCTTGGGACATTGATTCTCATCAAGGGTTCTTCTAAGGCTATCAACAAAGCCCCATCAAAAGCTTTTGCATTTGCTCAATTTTGACCTCCAAAGTTTGATGTTGTTTATCACTATTTTTAGCTCTAATCACTATAATTAAGAGGATAATGAAAAAAATTGGCCTAATTAAATGTTAAAATTGAATTCCTTAGGTTCTATTATCCTTGTTTGAGTGTCAAATCTCTCATTTGGCATTTGGGTCATTAACGGGAAGCCTTTTGAGCATATTCAGTTTTACCACTAATTTGTAAGCAATTCGACACTACCAAGAGTCAAACTCTAGTAAGACCTTTGCAATGGTGTCAAGCACTATCACAAATGTTGAGAAGTTCAATGGGGAAGGGTTCCACACCTTACAGAGATGAAGTACCCTCTAAAGCATAAGAAATTGTGAAAAATCATTAAGAAAAATGTGCCGGATGAACCAATTGAAGGGTGGGTTGAAAAAGATAAGCAATCAATGTCACTTATTGGTTTACCTATTCATCACATCAACTCTAAGGAACACGCTGCAAAGGATGCATGGGATACATTGAAGCTCGTGTTTGGAGCTAAGGCAAAGAACCAGGAAATTCACTTAAAGCTTGAATTCTATGGTCTACAAATGAACTTTAACGAGTCTTTGTCTCAATTTGTTAGTAAAATGAAAGCATCATGACCCAGATAGATGGAATAGATGCTAAGATTAGAGATAAATATGCGCCTGCAATACTCAGAAAAAGCATGCCAGAGGAATATGGTGCACTTGTAACCACTCTAAAGAATCTACTTGAACCAACATTTGAGAATTATACTTGAAGAAGAGAAGCAGTTAAAGAATGCCATACAAAGTACATCAAGGAAACGAGCTTTGACATCTTGTGTTACCACACTTAACCACCTTGAGTAGCACGTTGTACTAAGGGGAAGTGATGGATCTTTTGTAATACACATTCAACCACCTTGTAGTATCCTATACATCATGGCACCAAGGGGGGGTGTTTAAATTTGTGGCGCCATTGTGGGAAAGGTATGAGTAGAGGACCAGGATCAAGAGCATGCAACCACATCACACTTGGACATTATCCCACATGAGCATATTTGTAAGAGGTTTACCCTTCTCTTATAAAAAGGGTTATTTCCAAGCAATGAACGCAAGCAGCTTGCAAGCCTCTCTATGAGTAGAAGTTTCCATCTTATAACCTGATTGTGCGTGACTCAAGCTTGGTTGTCATTAGGAGTTTTGCTATGTTGTTAATTAGTCCTCCCAACCCACCATAAGATTAGTATTTCTTAATCACATGATTAGGATTGAGCACACCATAGCTATGTATGCTTGAGGATTCATGTCCAATATTTTGACACTGGCTTGCGCACCTGTGGTCCTGGTTTGTTGGAGTGTGATCCGCCTTCTATCAGATGCTGCAACCCCCCTAATACAAGTACCTTCTTTGAGCCTGATGTAGTTTCCAACCTGCTTTGTTGTTGTTGGATCTTGTCGACTTCCTTATGCATATTAATGCACCGATTAATGTTTTGTACTCCTGCATGTCAAAGTCCAGATGAAGTATTCCCATGCATGTTACTATTTGGTTCCTAGATTTTGGTTTGTGGAGGTAACAAGAATCTCACGGGCTACTACAACACCATGAACTGAGCATGACCTCCAACAATTTATATTTGTTGGGCAGATCTCTCTCTCTCTCTCTCTCTCTCTCTCTCTCTCTCTCTCTCTCTCTCAGTAGGTTACATTGAAATTGTAAAATTGGGTTTCTTTTCATGTTCATAAAGGAACATGCTGTTGAAGTTTCTATAAAGAAATACGTTCTTATAAACTAATTTTAATGACTTGTTAATGCTTGAAGTAGTCTCTGAAACCCAACCACTTCATAGCATAACAACAAATAAACAACGTGATTACAAGTTGTCACTAATAGTGGCCTCTATTAGCTATATAGAACAAACACCTCAAATAACATCGGTGCCTACAAAGATACATGAAAAAGTACATCTTTGTGTTGAAAACTAGCTAGTTGTCTAGGTAGGTTCAAAACATTCATTCCTCCCAACATAAATCAAGCAAAGTCCATATGTATTGACACCACTCCTATAGTTTTTGAAATCCTTAGGGCATGGATTCTGTAATGTCAATGTTGTGAAGTGATAGATGCATCTGCCTTCCCTACATTCAGCCTACCATCATAAACATACAAATTAGCTCTGAATTACACTCTGATTTTCTTCACTGGAGTCTAGAAACTTCTTGTGGAACGGAATGGTTGGCAACCGTTGTCTGAACGATTTGTTGAGACTATGTTCTCTCTCTCTCTCTCTCTCTCTCTCTCTCTCTCTCTCTCTCTCTCTCTCTCTCCAGGTTGTATTGCAATTGTAAAATTGGTTTTTCATGTCCATAAAGAAATGCATTGTAATGAACTAATTTTATTGACGTGCTTATATAATTTACAACATACAAGATGGACTCCAAAGAACTTCATGACACTAATTGCTACACACAATACTCACCCCATTCCCATAGCCAACATTCTATGTAGGCACGTAGGAGTCTCAAATTCCAAACTATTGCAATGCCAAGTACCGTGTCTTCTCACCATGGACATTCATTCCATGTGTGTCCTCCCATCCAATCACTCACTTTCACAGCATGTTAACTGGACTGAGAATGGGATCTCCTTTCTCATTTAGGTCATATACCGAAGAGAGAAAGGCAATATAAAGAAGACGAAAAAGGGTGCTACCAATAGCGCTTGTGTGGATGAGCAGACAACTAGGGAAAGAGCCGTGGGTGGCACAACTCATCCACATTTGTGGATCCATGGTGGTTGATGAATTTGGGAAAACTCTGAAAAGCAGGGAGTGGACCTTTGGTCAAAAGTTGCAACACAACTTGCTTCGCTTTTCCTAGAATGTGATAAAGACAGTGAAAGTTGTCGCAAAGGGATGGGGCCGTCTGTACACCTCTGAGTACAAGAAGGATAAGGCACACAATTCAATTTCAAGAGATGATCAAAAGGTCACTTGCCAATGGTTTGACACTGTGGACGAGCATATGCATGGTTGTGTGAATGTCATAAGCTACAACCATGCTCCTGCAAAAATAGGAGGGAGTGGTGTGGGTTGAGGCAGTGGAGTTTCTAATGTGGAAGATGCCGCTGAATCATAGGATCGCAAAAGAGGCAGTCTTGAATGAGGTGTCTGCCCAAGGTCCTCGCAAGGACAAGAACATTGAGGAGAGCCTTCTGGACATGGAGCACATAAAAAATGATGGCAATCCATCGAAAGGAGTCAGATGTAGACCGCAAGGCTCTAGAAACTCAAAAACTTGTGATGTTGGGAAACCTTACAACGGCCTTGACTGGTCTTATGGACGTCTTGAAGAGTTTTCAGAAGCCTTGAGTTGCAAGGAAGCTATGTTATTGTACTTTCATGTAGTGATTAACATGCCATTTGCTTGTTGTACTTCATTTTGGTCCTGCGCTTGAAGCTTGTCATTCAATATGAAGGTGTTAAGTTTTACCTCATTTGTCTCACACTTGTTACATATGTTGATCATACTTTTCTAATAATGGGTAGCCATTAACATGTAAAGCCTCAATCTGATGTCATTCCATTCATTGGGTTCAAGTGATGAAAGAATCAATGCTCATTGTGTTTGGCACTATTGCAATTCTCATAGCCATGATTACTAAGATAGAATTAAGTGAGTGGTGCTATGATGCGAGTGAGGCAATCACACATTGGATGACATTTTTTAGTCAGTGCATGGCTCGTGCAATATTGGCATGCAAAGCCCGGATTGCTCGTCGTCGATGCCACGAGCGTAGGTCCTATTGGGGCTTACTGTAGACCATAGGGATTCATGGAGAGATACTTGCTTGGTAGTTATTAAGATGGGATGTTCAAAAAGAGGATGAGATTGAGCAAAGATACCTACCACCTCTTGTGTGCAAGGCTAGCTCCATTCTAGCAAAGCTGTGCAGACACCAACTGCAAAAAAGCCATCGCTGTGGAGAAGCGTGTTTGTATGGCATTGCACTGTCTAGCCACTAGCTCTAACTTACAAGTGGTTCTCTACATCCTCTGCACAAAAAAAAAGTGAGAGCTTTCTATGAGGCTATGGAGAATTGTGGCTTGCACAACTTAAACATAAAGTGGCCATCTCCTGAAAGGATGCTACCTTGGCGCAGAGGGATTCGAGGCTATATGTGGCATTCCGTATGTTATCGGTGATGTGGATGGTAGTCATGTGCCTATCATTGCTTTGCATGTGCATTCGAAAGACTAATTCAACAAGAAAGGTTTGATCAGCCACATGATCCCTATACAAGTTCACATTATTGTGTTCACTAATTAATCAAGCCCTATCGGGCTTGATTAATTAATGAACATGTGGCTAGCCTAAATATGTGGTCATGCACACTATACGAGCAAGGTGACGTGAAAAATAAAGTTTAATTATTGTTTGTCAACAATCTATTTGACCATGCATATGTGTACATGGACAACTACATACCACAAATAGGCTTGGTGTGAGCCTTGAATAGACCAATTGGATTATTCCCAATATAGGGAATGGGTGTAAGATTCCTCCCCAGCCTCTCAAAATGTCCAGCATCTTCTCCTATAATCAATCCCTCTTCAGAAATATAAAAGACTTGTTTCTAACTGTTTTAACCTAGAGAGAGAAAATATTCTAGAGAGAGAATATTCAGATTTTAAATATTTTTGGATAGAAAATTATCTCATCTTATTAAAATAAGTTCCCTTGAAACAGAAATTCAAAAAGAACTTTCCAATGTGCAATTGGAATTAATTAGAAATGGGTATAAAGGACCTTAGCCTAAGGGTCTAGATTTTCAGAAATTTTTGGATTATGGTCCAATTAAGGTTCCTATGGGCCAATAGCATCAATCCATGTGCAGGGAGGAGATAAATCCTATTTGTAAAAGAAGATACCCAAAAATGAGTAAATGCTCACATAAGATGAAGAGTTGAAAATGTACAAGGTTTATTAGTAAAAAATTATGAGCAATATTAAAAGTATGACATATGTAAGGAAGGGGAGTTCTTTAAAGGAGGTGCATATTTCACATAAGATGAAGAGTTGAAAATGTACAAGGTTTATTAGTAAAAAATTATGAGCAATATTAAAAGTATGACATATGTAAGGAAGGGGAGTTCTTTAAAGGAGGTGCATATTTCACATAAGATGAAGAGTTGAAAATGTACAAGGTTTATTAGTAAAAAATTATGAGCAATATTAAAAGTATGACATATGTAAGGAAGGGGAGTTCTTTAAAGGAGGTGCATATTTCACATAAGATGAAGAGTTGAAAATGTACAAGGTTTATTAGTAAAAAACTATGAGCAATATTAAAAATATGACATATGTAAGGAAGGGGAGTTCTTTGAAGGAGGTGCATATTTCACATGCTTGAATGAGTTTTAAACTCATAAAAATTGAGATATTTCATCTCTCCTCTCTCCTCATTCAAGTCTAGTTCCAAAAAATTAGCTTAACTGACCTAAAAATGGTCAAAAATTGACCAAACTGATTTGGAAAATTCTAGAATCAGTTTGTTTGGTTAGGAGCTCAAATTTTCCTATAAATAGAAGCCTCCCCCTTGTTGAAAAATATATAGTGTTTATGCATCGTTACTCTACTCCACCTAAGCCAAGAACTGTGAATTCATTTAATAATTCACTAGTTTTTGGAGCTTCCCTCTTTCTTCAATCCCCATTAGTGGCTCCATCAACATACTTAACCAATTGATTGGTTGGGGGCCTCTACCGTGAACAAAGAATCAAGCAATTTGTAAGGTAATTAGTGAATATTTCTCTTTTCTATAATTTCTCAATGTTTCTCTCTTCTCAACCCCTCTCAAGCTTGAGAAGCTTAATTGGTATGGTTTTTTAAATGCTATTAAAGTTAATTGGTGAATAGTAGTGAAGAGTTACATAATTTAATAAATGCTATTGAAGTTAATTTTTATTTATGTTTAAACTCTAATGGTTTTTATGTAATTTCTCTCTCTCACTCAAGAAATGGTCATACTCATGACCCATTCTCAATCCACATGAAGCTTTTCATAAAGCTTTTCCTTAATCCAAGATTAAGCTATGCTTGAGGCCAAATTAATGGCTTTTTCATATGCTTTTAGTTTATGCATATTGATGATTCAATCCATTATAGATTAATGATCCAATTAGAGATCATTTTAATTATTTCCTTAATGATAAGCTTTATCCCTTAGAAAAAATTGAGATTTATCAGTCATAGCAGCGGAGCTATGGCAAAATTTTTATAAAAAATATGCATAAAATAATTTCATTCAAAGCATAAAAAGAGGACTTCCTACCATATTCTAGGAATTATCATCCTAGATTAATTGAAAGAATTTCATTATAATCATGGAGAAATTGAGTTTTAATATCATGCATAAAGGATAATTTTTTTATATCAAAAGTGTTACTTTTATCATTTTTATTTTTTCATGCATAGAAGTATGCATAAAAGAAAAATTTTTATATCAAAAGTGTTACTTTTATCATTTTTAATTTTCATGCATAGAAGTATGCATAAAGGATAATTTTTTTATATTAAAAGTGTTACTTTTATCATTTTTAATTTTCATGCATAGAAGTATGCATAAAGAAAAATTTTTATATCAAAAGTGTTACTTTTATCATTTTTAATTTTCATGCATAGAAGTATGCATAAAGGATAATTTTTTATATATCAAAAGTGTTACTTTTATCATATTGGATTTCATGCATAGAGGTATGCATAAAAGTTGAATATTTTATTATAAAAGTGTTACTTTTAACATAATTGAATTTCATGCATAGAGGTATGCATAAAAGATATGGGAAGTGATAAGATATGATAAGATGCATGTGGATGTGGATATGGATGTGTATGTATGAATGTGGATATGGGATGTGGATGTATAAATGAGGATGTGAAAATGGAGATAAGCATGTAGATGTGGATGTATGGATGTGAATGTCGATGTGGATGTGGATGTATGAATGTGGATATATGGATGTGAATGAGGATGTAGATGTGGATGCATGGATGTAAATGTGGATGTGGATGTATGGATGTATGTATGTAGATGTGGATGCAAGAATGTGGATGTATGGATGTGAATGAGCATATAGATGTGGATGTATGGATGTGAATGTGCATGTAGATATGGATGTATATATGTGAATGGAAATGTAGATGTGGATGTATGTATGCATGTGGATGTGGATATGGATGTGTATGTATGAATGTGGATATGGGATGTGGATGTATAAATGAGGATGTGAAAATGGAGATAAGCATGTAGATGTGGATGTATAGATGTGAATGTGGATGTGGATGTATGAATGTGGATGTATGGATGTATGAATGTGGATGTATGGATGTGAATGAGGATGTAGATGTGAATGCATGGATGTAAATGTGGATGTGGATGTATGGATGTATGCATGTAGATGTGGATGCATGAATGTGGATGTATGGATGTGAATGAGCATATAGATGTGGATGTATGGATGTGAATGTGCATGTAGATATGGATGTATATATGTGAATGGGAATGTGGATGTGGATGTATGTATGCATGTGGATGTGGATATGGATGTGTATGTATGAATGTGGATATGGGATGTGGATGTATAAATGAGGATGTGAAAATGGAGATAAGCATGAAGATGTGGATGTATGGATGTGAATGTGGATGTGGATGTGGATGTATGAATGTGGATGTATGGATGTGAATGAGGATGTGGATGTGGATGCATGGATGTAAATGTGGATGTGTATGTATGGATGTATGCATGTAGATGTGGATACATGAATGTGGATGTATGGAGTATATAGATGTGGATGTATGGATGTGAATGTGCATGTAGATATGGATGTATAGATGTGAATGGAAATGTGGATGTGGATGTATGTATGTATGTGGATGTGGATGTATGAATGAGGACGTGATAATGAATGTATGCATGTGGATGTGGATATAGATGTGTATGTATGAATGCGGATATGGATGTGGATATGGATGTGTATGTATGAATGTGGATATGGGATGTGGATGTATAAATGAGGATGTGAAAATGGAGATAAGCATGTAGATGTGGATGTATGGATGTGAATGTGGATGTGGATGTGGATGTATGGATGTGGATATGGATGTGAATATATGATATGTGATGTGAAGGAATCTGAAGTGAAGAGATGGAAAATGATGTGATTGGATGAGTACACATATAAATGAAATGTGGAATAAGTAATGTGGATTGTATGAGGGATAATGTGGAAAAATGAGAGTTAACATAGAAATTGTATTTGTAAACTGTTTGTAAATGCTGTCTGTAAATGGCTGTTTTATGTCAAGAATGCTGGGAAAGCATTTTGACCGTCTTGTGATTAAGGTCGTGGAGACCTAACTGATAAAGTTGCAACTGCTGGACGGAGAGTCAATGGAGGACGTCTCACGTAGCAAGGTCGGCCGAGGTCTTGACCAGCCTCGGTTTGATTAAAATGGTGAGCTTCCGGTACGGTGGATGAGGGACCAAGGAAGCGGCCTATGAGTGAAGCGCTAGGTCACCTGCGAAGGATCCTAGAGGGTGCTGACCATACGGTGCTCGGGCTCTGGGTCGCCTAGGATACCCACGCGTGCGTCGAGGAAGATATTGGAACAAGGAGTAAGAGTTGTTTTGTGAAACCGGGCATGGATCTGGTTGATTGACCTTGCTGGTCTTCAATGGATGAGTCCATGGCTCTTTATATGGATCTGTTGGTTGATCTTGCTGATCTTCAACGAGAGTCCATCTTGATTTTTATAAGTGATTATATTGCCGAGTATTATGGGCTAGGAACTATTGAAAAGGCCCCTGTGTGGACAGGTGGTGAGCGTTCTAGTTGCCAATGATGCCATAGATACTCTGATGAAGGAATGATGGGAAATTATGAATCAACTGGATAAATTGGAAGATCGTGATCAGTGGTACTATGGTTTCATTAAAGGATTGTTTTAAAGTTAGCTGATGCTAAGAAAAGGCAATTTTCATATTGGGTGTGTAAGTGGTGTGGCTAGTTTTATGTTTGCATGAACTTCCGGCTAGGGGGCCTTGGAACTCTTTTCCTTGGTACCCGGGACAAAACCTAACCAAATTCCAAATTGGATCCCATCACTACAGTGGTTGGGTGGTTGGCTAACCCATGGGATCGGATGGGGTTAGGCTGGACTGATGGATCCATAAATCGAGATTTAATTTCTATTATTACGATAGATGAAGTAAATCCCGGATAGAAATTGTTCTATGGATAGGAATCAACGGCTGTGCCTCTTGATGGGGAAAAAAGCGTTGATCCCAATGATCCAAGTGCAAGTTTCTTCCTTGATTTGACCAAGTACCGTTAAAGGTGCAGTCAGATCAGTTGATTCGTAATGATCTTGACTACGTTAGAGTAAAGAGTTATCCTGGTGGAATCGCCCATGCTTTCCGGGTAAAGGAAGTTTTTCCGGTTTCGATTTTGGACAAACCGACGGATTAGTCTCTTGTCCGGATATCCGTGGGCGAGGCCCCGAATGTGGGACCCCTGTCCCGCGCGAGAAGTGTTACTTCCGCTGCCAGTATCGTGAATTCGTTGCTCGGTGGGAACAGGGATCTTACAGTTGGTATCAGAGCATTTTGGTTAAATGAGGATCAACCGAGAAGCCAAATATATCAAAAAATTTTCAAGAATCAAAAAGGTTGTAATTGTGTGATATAATTCATACAAATTGATATTCAAACTGAAATTCGTAATTTGGTAATTGGGTCTTCAGATGGAAGTACCGCAATTATATAGAATTCGTGACTTGCTTGAGGCCTAGACATGATGGTATTTACCTTATAATTCCAAGGGCCGTGACTACCCGTATATACCGAGAGTATACTGCAGCTCTTTACTGACAGTATATACGAGTAAATCTAAGACTTGAAATTATAAGCGTTAATGCTATCCAGATGATGAATTTGAATGTGGTTGATATGATTTTTAATTCTGTTTGAGAATTGATGAATTGAATTGGATTCTGATTGAAAATTCTGATTGAAAAATGATGATTTCTGAAATTAGTTAAAATATAAAAATCCGAACAAAACCACAATGAGGATTAATGGGACGACTCCCAGTGATGATATTCATAACTGGAATGATGATAATGATTTCAGCAAATCACTATGAGATTAGTGGATTGTGCTGTCAGATTGCTACTGTTAACACTTGACCGGTAGATCAAGTTAAGGGATGACAAATTGAGATCTAGCTTAACTGAAATTCCCGTAGAGGAATGTTCAGAAGGAATTTTTTTCGGTCTAATGGACCATTATCGTGTTAAAGTTATGAATGATATGATTTAAATGAATTGTTATTTAATGATGAGTTCTATTTAAGGGATAATTATCCCAGTATTCTGTTGGGTTGACCAGAATATAAGGAACCCAGAATAAAATTGGATCTTAAGAAAAAGAGTTGTCCTCTACCTTGCGAGATGAGGACATCTCGCTCTTTTCAAGTGGGGTAGAATGTAAGATTCTCCCCCAGCCTTCGAGGTATACAGGAGTAAGAATCTCCCTTTCTGATCTTATAATTATTCTCTCTCTAAAATAAAAGAAAGATTTTGTTTAAAAAAAAGGAAGAACCTTTTCCCCGAATACTTCTCAAGAGTCCCACCTGTTTTAAGGATTCAGAACAATGAGTTCAGAAGTGAGAATCGATGTTTTGGATATCAAGGTTTTGGTCTTCATTCGAGTACGGCCCAAAAGAAGTTCTTTATCTCTTAGGAAGTATAAGAAGTTATTCCCAGATATTGTGGACCAAAGAAGGTAGGTAACTTAGCCTACGAACCTCTTTTATCTTCTCATCTCAAGGTTCTTAATGCTTTCTATAGAAATATGTGCCAAACCCAAATCAGGGAAAGACGGTAAAACTTTAGTGGCAAGTTACCGTTGGCTTCTAAGTTACGCTAGCTCCTTCCTTTATATAAGTCGTAACTTTTACTTGTCGCTCACAGTAATCTTACTTCCATCGATCTCCTTTCTTTCTTAATCTCCTTCATGGCTTGGCAACAAGAACTAGTTTTATCCATAATGATTCCTCACCTTCAAGACGCAAGTGAGTCTGTGAAGAAGGATTTTATAGAGCAGTATGAGCGCTCACTTTTCCCACTTGGGAACTTCTGTAGCGCAAACCAAATGGCGGACCTATCAAGACATAACTAGGGTAACACCCTGGGGTCAGCAACATTTTCGTAATAATGTCCGCTTGGCCATGGCTATTGAAGCTTTGGGATTGGGTCCCCGATACTACTGCGTCATGAGATCAAGGCATCTTGGGTTTTCTGAGCGGGTCTTCTTACTGGCGTGTTTTCTTCCTCATGAGAAGATATGTCTTTATCCCGTTTTTGGCTTGCCTCTCAGAGGTCCTTTTGTTAGATCGCCTCATACCACTGAGATAGGTGCGGCAATAACTAGCAGAATCATTTCCATAGATGAGTTACCCTATACTTGAGCAGCTTGTGAGGACTGCTTTTGTGACCATATGATGGACGGACTTATGGAAGTGTAAAGAGTTCTTCTATCTTTACTGTATAAGTTCCGAGAATGAATAAAGTTTAAATCTTGTTCTTATCTTGAATCTTGCTCTCTTGAGACTTTTTTTTTAAATTGGTGGTTAATCTTAATTAAAAAAATTTCTCTCAGTCTCATACTTGTGCATCTTGCAAAATTACCCCCAGTTTGCGAGATGAGGGCATCTCGCATTTTTCAAGTGGGAGAGAATGTAAGATTCCTCCCCAGCCTCTCAAAATGTCCAGCATCTTCTCCTATAAGCAATCCCTCTTCAGAAATATAAAAGACTTGTTTCTAACTGTTTTAACCTAGAGAGAGAAAATATTCTAGAGAGAGAATATTCAGATTTTAAATATTTTTGGATAGAAAATTATCTCATCTTATTAAAATAAGTTCCCCTGAAACAGAAATTCAAAAAGAACTTTCCAATGTGCAATTGGAATTAATTAGAAATGGGTATAAAGGACCTTAGCCTAAGGGTCTAGATTTTCAGAAATTTTTGGATTATGGTCCAATTAAGGTTCCTATGGGCCAATAGCATCAATCCATGTGTAGGGAGGAGATAAATCCTATTTGTAAAAGAAGATACCCAAAAATGAGTAAATGCTCACATAAGATGAAGAGTTAAAAATGTACAAGGTTTATTAGTAAAAAATTATGAGCAATATTAAAAGTATGACATATGTAAGGAAGGGGAGTTCTTTAAAGGAGGTGCATATTTCACATAAGATGAAGAGTTGAAAATATACAAGGTTTATTAGTAAAAAATTATGAGCAATATTAAAAGTATGACATATGTAAGGAAGGGGAGTTCTTTAAAGGAGGTGCATATTTCACATAAGATGAAGAGTTGAAAATGTACAAGGTTTATTAGTAAAAAATTATGAGCAATATTAAAAGTATGACATATGTAAGGAAGGGGAGTTCTTTAAAGGAGGTGCATATTTCACATAAGATGAAGAGTTGAAAATGTACAAGGTTTATTAGTAAAAAACTATGAGCAATATTAAAAATATGACATATGTAAGGAAGGGGAGTTCTTTAAAGGAGGTGCATATTTCACATGCTTGAATGAGTTTTAAACTCATAAAAATTGAGATATTTCATCTCTCCTCTCTCCTCATTCAAGTCTAGTTCCAAAAAATTAGCTTAACTGACCTAAAAATGGTCAAAAATTGACCAAACTGATTTGGAAAATTCTAGAATCAGTTTGTTTGGTTAGGAGCTCAAATTTTCCTATAAATAGAAGCCTCCCCCTTGTTGAAAAATATATAGTGTTTATGCATCGTTACTCTACTCCACCTAAGCCAAGAACTGTGAATTCATTTAATAATTCACTAGTTTTTGGAGCTTCCCTCTTTCTTCAATCCCCATTAGTGGCTCCATCAACATACTTAACCAATTGATTGGTTGGGGGCCTCTACCGTGAACAAAGAATCAAGCAATTTGTAAGGTAATTAGTGAATATTGCTCTTTTCTATAATTTCTCAATGTTTCTCTCTTCTCAACCCCTCTCAAGCTTGAGAAGCTTAATTGGTATGGTTTTTTAAATGCTATTAAAGTTAATTGGTGAATAGTAGTGAAGAGTTACATAATTTAATAAATGCTATTGAAGTTAATTTTTATTTATGTTTAAACTCTAATGGTTTTTATGTAATTTCTCTCTCTCACTCAAGAAATGGTCATACTCATGACCCATTCTCAATCCACATGAAGCTTTTCATAAAGCTTTTCCTTAATCCAAGATTAAGCTATGCTTGAGGCCAAATTAATGGCTTTTTCATATGCTTTTAGTTTATGCATATTGATGATTCAATCCATTATAGATTAATGATCCAATTAGAGATCATTTTAATTATTTCCTTAATGATAAGCTTTATCCCTTAGAAAAAATTGAGATTTATCAGTCATAGCAGCGGAGCTATGGCAAAATTTTTATAAAAAATATGCATAAAATAATTTCATTCAAAGCATAAAAAGAGGACTTCCTACCATATTCTAGGAATTATCATCCTAGATTAATTGAAAGAATTTCATTATAATCATGGAGAAATTGAATTTTAATATCATGCATAAAGGATAATTTTTTTATATCAAAAGTGTTACTTTTATCATTTTTATTTTTTCATGCATAGAAGTATGCATAAAAGAAAAATTTTTATATCAAAAGTGTTACTTTTATCATTTTTAATTTTCATGCATAGAAGTATGCATAAAGGATAATTTTTTTTATATTAAAAGTGTTACTTTTATCATTTTTAATTTTCATGCATAGAAGTATGCATAAAGGAAAATTTTTATATCAAAAGTGTTACTTTTATCATTTTTAATTTTCATGCATAGAAGTATGCATAAAGGATAATTTTTTTTATATCAAAAGTGTTACTTTTATCATATTGGATTTCATGCATAGAGGTATGCATAAAAGTTGAATATTTTATTATAAAAGTGTTACTTTTAACATAATTGAATTTCATGCATAGAGGTATGCATAAAAGATATGGGAAGTGATAAGATATGATAAGATGCATGTGGATGTGGATATGGATGTGTATGTATGAATGTGGATATGGGATGTGGATGTATAAATGAGGATGTGAAAATGGAGATAAGCATGTAGATGTGGATGTATGGATGTGAATGTGGATGTGGATGTGGATGTATGAATGTGGATGTATGGATGTATGAATGTGGATGTATGGATGTGAATGAGGATGTAGATGTGGATGCATGGATGTAAATGTGGATGTGGATGTATGGATGTATGCATGTAGATGTGGATGCAAGAATGTGGATGTATGGATGTGAATGAGCATATAGATGTGGATGTATGGATGTGAATGTGCATGTAGATATGGATGTATATATGTGAATGGAAATGTAGATGTGGATGTATGTATGCATGTGGATGTGGATATGGATGTGTATGTATGAATGTGGATATGGGATGTGGTTGAGCCTGATGTAGTTTCCAACCTGCTCTGTTGTTGTTGGATCTTGTCGACTTCCTTATGCATATTAATGCACCGATTAATGTTTTGTACTCCTGCATGTCAAAGTCCAGATGAAGTATTCCCATGCATGTTACTATTTGGTTCCTAGATTTTGGTTTGTGGAGGTAACAAGAATCTCACGGGCTACTACAACACCATGAACTGAGCATGACCTCCAACAATTTATATTTGTTGGGCAGATCTCTCTCTCTCTCTCTCTCTCTCTCTCTCTCTCTCTCTCTCTCAGTAGGTTACATTGAAATTGTAAAATTGGGTTTCTTTTCATGTTCATAAAGGAACATGCTGTTGAAGTTTCTATAAAGAAATACGTTCTTATAAACTAATTTTAATGACTTGTTAATGCTTGAAGTAGTCTCTGAAACCCAACCACTTCATAGCATAACAACAAATAAACAACGTGATTACAAGTTGTCACTAATAGTGGCCTCTATTAGCTATATAGAACAAACACCTCAAATAACATCGGTGCCTACAAAGATACATGAAAAAGTACATCTTTGTGTTGAAAACTAGCTAGTTGTCTAGGTAGGTTCAAAACATTCATTCCTCCCAACATAAATCAAGCAAAGTCCATCTGTATTGACACCACTCCTATAGTTTTTGAAATCCTTAGGGCATGGATTCTGTAATGTCAATGTTGTGAAGTGATAGATGCATCTGCCTTCCCTACATTCAGCCTACCATCATAAACATACAAATTAGCTCTGAATTACACTCTGATTTTCTTCACTGGAGTCTAGAA